>NC_040235.1:1455282-1692317 GCF_001444195.1 Xiphophorus couchianus | reverse complement strand
CCAGACAGACGGAGAGAAACGGGGCACAAAGAGAGCAAATACACTCACATCTGCAAAAATACTTGGGTGTAATTGAAAACATGCAGCGCCTTCACACACTCACAGAGAGTTTCATGGACCGACGCATTCCTCAGCTCACTTTGCGACACACACTCACACACACAGCTCCCTGTGGAGCTCCGGCTTCCTGAGGCTTGATTAGAGCCCCCTACGTGAAGACAAGTGGACTCAGCATGTGTGTGTGTTCGAGCGCGTTGCACCTGTGACTGAAGGGGGGGTCGAGTCACTCAGACAGAAAACACCAGGGGTCCGGACAAAGAAACACACAGAACGTGTGACACCAGTCGGTGTGAGACGTTTAGGAACTGGACTCTGATGGAGAAAAACTGTTGAAGCTTCTAGTTAAACAGAACCGGATGAAAAGTAGCCTGGTTGTTTTCACTTTAAAACAACGGCAGAAAAAACGCTGAGCGTTAAGAACCAGAGACCGGACTGTCCGGTTCAGTGTAAGCCAGACAGTCCGGTTCAGTCCGGTTCAGCGTGAGCCGGACAGTCCGGTTCAGTCCGGTTCAGTCCGGTTCAGTGTGAGACAGATCAAAAGAAGCAAACTGTAGTCCTACAAACCTCGATCTGGGTTCGGTTGTAGTGATTTGAATGTGAACGCCAAGCGGACCAGAGAGCGCTCCAAAAGCAGGAAGTGGACTACAGCGCAGGGCATTCTGGGTAAATACAACCAGAACAAACACTAGCTAGCCTAGCGCTAGCGGGAGAAAAGACTCAGGAATCCTCCAATCACTAAAATCTGACTCCATTTTTATTTACATTTCATAAAGAAGGAAGATGCAGTCAGTGTTTCAATTTGTTACAAATGATCAAACATTCACTAAAGGAGATCTGTTACTGTATTATAGGCAATAAGGAGGAGCTGAATTGTTTGTCTCTTTAATATATTTCTAATATTGCATAAAAGAAGGCTTGCCCAAGAATTAAATCCTGACATGAAACCAAATATTGCATGTTGTTTTTTCAGGATGTAGAAAAGATAAGAAGACATAAGTATATAATACCAATAAATATCGGTTATCAGCCAAACTGCAATATTGATATCGGTACGGGTCAAAATGTTGTTGTTGTTGCTGCCGATAAAGATCGAATAAACGAAGCCGCTCCATTCTGTACCAGCAAAGAAAATTCAGAATCTGTTTATTTTCTCAGTTGTTAAGTATTTTTATGAATAAATAGCTAAAAAACAACCAAGTTTGGTTAGTTTAAACCAGTTACTTTATGATTCATGAGATAGAAGGACATCTCATCCAGTGAAAATAGCTCTAAACTACTGGGACTCATAAAACCACATTTCCTCTCAGCAGAGTGTAAATAGATTTCATCGTTCCTGAAAGTTGGAGACAAAACGTTCCCATAATGGACACAAACCGTCAGAACAGCAACTCAAAGGCTACAAACAACCAGAATTTGTATGATTCACTTTCAGCCATGAAACGAGGGAAAAATGAGCCCAAATAACTGAGAATAAAAACTAAATGAGAGCAAATGTTGGAGACATTTCACCAGATGTCAAAATTAAAAACAAAAACTGGATTAAAGGAGCAAAAACAAACCAGAAAAAAGGAAAGTCCAGAAGCAAAGAGACATAAAAGCAGCAGAAGAAGCAGCAGAGCGTCCGGTTGTGTGCCATGTTTACACTGCGGCCTGTAAATGGATTCAAGATGGCGTCTGGTCCTGCCAGGAGCCACCAGATCAAAGCATCAGACAGCCAGTGATGTCACAGCTCTTTAATTGACCACTAATTACTCTGAATTAGCTGGAGGATTGTGTGTGTCTCCAGAAGTGCTATATCTGTTAGCGCTGAGAACCGCTCCACAGCCTTCAGCCTCTAGTTTTCATTCTGCATGTAAACTGCATCTGTTGTGATTTCAACTTCCGTTTCTCTCAGGAGATTCAGGCTCCTTAAAGTAAATGAAATCCAGTTCAGCCAGCTGGTCACGTGATTATCAGACATAAGAGTGTTTGATTTCCACTCTGAAGGCCTCGGAGACCTGCAACCCAGAACACACAAAGAAACACGGTGGTGGCAGCATCATGCAGGGTGGATGGAAAGACCTAAACCCAGCAGGAAGGAGATGTTAGGATAAATGGACTGAACTTTTAAAGTGCTTTTCCATTTGATCTGACCTTAAACTAGAGCCACAGTCCATAACGTTCACTAGGAGACCTATTATTCGGTGCGTTGCTCAGAGGCACATAGTCAGAAGGAAGCTGGAATCTAACCAACAACCTTCTGATTACAAGACGACTACTCTACCCTCTGAACCTCTAAAATGCTGCACTGTGCTGTGAACGTTGGACCGGCCCACCGGGAAATGTCCAATACTCCTGATTAGATCAGAGCAGATTCTGAGAGAGAGAGAATGGCCTAGTTAAAGCCCAGGTGAGAATCTGTGGCATGAGTTAAAGTTCCAGAGCTGCTCCATCACATCTGAGAGAAACAAATAGCCTGTTCGCACGCTAAGTTAGTGATTTGATTGAAAGCTGGTTCCATCGACTGCAGTTTCATTTAGTAAGAAATGTTAAAACCAGGCATCATTTTCCTACTACTCTACAATAAAGCAGAACTCTATTGGTCTATTTCATAAAACCCCACATTTTATAAAACACACTTAAGGTTTGTGGCTCCAACAAAACAACATATAAGGCTCTGAATTTGAGTCCAATTCATTCTTGATCTAAAGTTTCATAAAAGCAGAATCTTTGATTTCTGTGCAGGCAGGAAACTGGGCAGCCTGGATTCCATGATGGGAAACAAAATGGCTTCATGGAAACATTCAGGGGAGAAAAGCCCCTCGCAGCACAAAGAGCCTCCAGAGCTCTGCAGCCGCCGCCAGAGACGATACGGACCCGCTTCCTTTCAGAGATCCACTGCTGAGAGCTGCTGATCACTGAGACCAGAGGACCCGACAGAACCCGACTGAACCCGACAGAACCAGACTGGACCCGGCAGAACCCGACTGAACCAGACAGAACCCGGCAGAACCCGGAAGAACCAGACTGAACCCGGCAGAACCCGACTGAACCAGACAGAACCCGGCAGAACCCGACAGAACCCGGAAGAACCAGACTGAACCCGGCAGAACCAGACAGAACCCGGCAGAACCCGACTGAACCAGACAGAACCCGGCAGAACCCGGAAGAACCAGACTGAACCCGGCAGAACCAGACAGAACCCGGCAGAACCAGACAGAACCGCCACACAGACCAGCTTACTTCAGGCCACCTTCATAAATTCCGTCCTCTGAATCTTTAACAGATTTAATCAACATTTCCACAAAGTGCATCTTGTATTAATCAGGACTTTTCAGTAACGTTGTTATTGCTGCTGCTCTGGTTCCTCCGACGTTTTTCTCTTTCTGCTGGTGTAGAAACACATTTTAGTTTTCTTCTCTTTATTCTTCCTTCTCTTCTCTATTCTTGTCTCCTTCTTTCCCTTTAAACTTTCTATCCCACCTCTCTTCCTTTCTATTTTCTCTGATCCTTTTTTTCTGTGTCCGTAACATTTAAAATAAACCCAAAGCCGTTTCTGATAAAGCTAGCTAGCTAGCTTTTTGCACAGAATGCTCCTAGCATCGTCTGGATTGGCAACAGAAGTTAATCAATGGGAAGACAAACATCATTGCATTTAACTGAAGAGACAAGAAAGTTAGCTAACTGGCTAGATTTTTGTACAAAATGCATGCAACATTATCTGAGTTTCCAACAGAATAGAGATTTAAAATAAATTCAAAGTAATTTTGGATAAAGCTAGCTAGCTAGCAGTTTGCCCCGAATGCTCGTAGCACCGTATGGTTTGGCAGCAGAAGTTAGCCTGCGGCTAACTGGAAATAAATTTGTGCTTAGCTCATGGTAGCTAAACCTGGACCTGAACCTAGCTAGCAACCTAGCTATTAGTAGCTAGTTAGCGATAGCCTCAACCACCTGAAGCCACAGAACACAAAGAAAGCAACTCAAACATTTTCCTGACAGAAAAGTTTTATATTAAAAAAATTATATACAACATATGAATTAGTCCTGCCATGACTAAATACATATTTATATAAATTTAAACTTTTTATCGATATGCGTACATCCTGAAACCTGTAGAAAAGTCAAATCATCTGGATTAGCTGAAACCAGAGAAAGGTCCACTGCTGTTCTCTGCTGTTTATTCTCCATTTCTTTAACAACAACAAACATTTACTCCGTGTTTCTAGAGCTGATCGCAGCAGCAGCAGCGACTCTCGGCACACACACTCAGATTAACGGCGTGTGTGTGTGTGTGCGTGTGTGTGAGCACGTAGGTTTTCCAGGCCGGAGAACAAAAACACTTCTCCACAGGTGACGGCTCTTTACGAGTTTCCTCCACGATCGTTTTTATTAGCCGCCCGTTTTTCTTTTAACTGCCAGGATTTTTTTTTTTTCCTGGCGAAGCCGACATGCAAACGCTTTTTTTCCTCCTTCTTCTTCTTCTCTTTCTCCCCCACCGTCTCTCTTTCAGCGGCTTCCTTTGATTTAATTACTGCCACATGCTGCCGACTGCCAGCCGTCGTTAGCGAGAGGACGGCCTCGACCGACCAACGCAGGGAGAGAGAGAGAAACACTTCAGATGGTTTAAAGGATGAAACAGCAAGAAGGAAGGAAGGAGGGATGAAAAAAGGATGGATGGAAGGAAGGATGAAAAAATGGAAGGAAGGAGGGAGTAACGGAAAAAGGAAAGAAGAAAGGAAAAGAGAGACAAAGAAAAGACAAAGGATTGGAGGAAGAAAGGAAAGAAGGAAGGAAGGAAGGAAGGAAGGCTCAAAGGGAGGAGTGATGGATGACAAAAAGAAAGACTCCTCTTCTTCCTTCTCCTCTTCCTCTCCAGTGGTGACTGGTTGTTGGTCTGCAGCCATTTGGCCGCCTGACAGCTCATTAAGTTGTTTTATAAATAATCAATGATGAAGTAATTAACAAATCTACACACACACACACACACACACACACACACACACACACACACACCTGCCGTCTCACAGGCAGCCCAGTTTAAACTGGTTTCCAGTTGATGTGGAACCTCATGATGGGTTCATGTGGATCATCCATCCGTCGTCTTTATAGCAAAATAAAAAATCTGATTCCATTTCCAATGTAAAGAATAAACAAATCCAGACATTTTACCCATAATTCCCTGCTCCTGGCGTTCAGAATCTGTTTTTCTGATTCTGGTCAATAAGGACTGAAGTCTCATTTTAAATAAACTAAATTAATTAAAACACCTTGAAGCACTGACAGTAACAAACATCTGGAAACAACAGAAAATCCCTCATTGAGTCAGTTTGTCACATTTTTAAAAAACTTTAGTTAGTTTTTATGTTTTTACTTAATGTTTTATTAAACTAACCTAAATGAACAAAGAAAATATATATTTTCAGTTTTAAACCCAGAAAATTCAAAACAAACAAAAAGTATCTAAATACAGACAGCCCATCCTGCCTGACAGCCAATCAGATCGCCCGCTGCATGGCGCTCAGCCAATCAGACGTCTGCTCTGTCAGGGCGAGAACGGCAGCGGTAAACAAACCAAACGTCTCCTCCTCTAAGATGGCCGCCACAGATTCCTCTGAGAAAGTTTGGGAGCGCTACAACCGTGTCGCCGGGCAACTCCGTTGCCAAGGCAACGCACCAGCTGGCATCAAAAGAACCCCGTGCCAAAAAAGCTAAGATGGCCGCCGCTGCATGTTAATTATTGAAGCTCGGAGCAGACAGGCGGGCAGAGCCGAACCTCGATCCCAACGCTAAGATGGCCGACGGAGGGCGACCTGTGACCTGCTGCTTCAGGTCAGAGGTCAACCTGAACCCCAGAAAATAGAGTAAATTAGACCCTTTAGTTCATCAGGTGAATGAAACGCTACGATAATCTGTTTTAAAGTTTTCACACCGCTTAAACTTTTCCACATTTTCTCACAATAAACCACAAACATCAGGTTTCTTCATCTGGATTTCAGTCTGATAAACCAACAAACTGCATAATAAAAGGTTTCAACATTTTCCCCCCAAAATAAATCTGAAAAGTGTGGCGTGCTTCTGTTTTCAGCACACTGTCGGCACCGACTGTGAGCATCTAGGAAATGACGTTTGAGTCTTTACAAAACAAATCAAACTCCATCAGACTAGATGAAGATCATCTGAACACAATATGAGAAAATATCGCAATATTACCAGTAAATATCGGAATATCAGCTGTGAAATCTGTCTTTTCTCTCTTCCTCTGTGTTTCCATCACTCTGTGACCTTTAACCCTTTAGGCAATGTAATTAGTGTCCAGTGTGAGCATATGCTACACTGAAATTCTGTCCAATTAGCTAAATGTTACATTAGCATGAAAAATGCTAGCTCTGTTAGCAGCAGTTACTGGAATATGGATATTGACAATATATTTGCAATATATTGTTCAGAGATATCTGTGAACATCAGTGTTCACGTCTTACACACAGACTCCCATTTGGATTTGATCTGGACTTTGACTAGGCCATCTAGTCAAAGTAGTCACCTCTGGCTGTACATTTGGCCTTGTTCTCCTGCTGGAAGGTGAACAGTCTCAGGTTTTCTTCCAGGATTCTCCTGGATTTAGATCTTTGGATCAAATCAGACCTGCTTCCCCGTAGCATGATGCTGCCGACACCATGTTTCAGGGTCTGTACGGTGTGTTCTGGTGCTGGTTTCCAGACATTGGTGTGTTCTGGTGCTGGTTTCCAGACATTTGAAGGTAGTTGGTTACAAAGGAAAATGTGCTGAAGTGTGCGGCTGTGACCAAACCGTTTAAAGGGAGTGAATACTTCTGCAGTTTAAATCAAACCAATAAACCAATAAAATTGGAAATAAAATGAAAAATAAAAGATATTGTGAAAGTACTGGTGAAAATAAAAAATAAACTTTAGGTCACATTGGATAACCAAATAAGTTAAGAAAGTTACTATTTGTCACATTACTTTAACAAGACATTTATTTATTTATGTACTTTTTAGTAATTTTGGCAGTACCAGTCCTCCATACGTTCCCTCTTCAGTAGCTTTAACCTTCACATTTCCTGCTGAGTCGCCCTTTTACTCGCCACTGAAGAAGCAGAATTAAAACTTTAGAGCCTGAAAAACATTTAAAATAATTTTTCCTTTGGATATTTTTCATTTCGCTCATTTTTATGACTTTCCAGTAAAATCAGCAGCACAGCCACATAAAACCACACTTAATCCTTCATCTCCGTCATCCTGGGTTTGTGAGGATCTTAACCTCTGACCCCCTCCTGCTGCGCAGCCATTACGCCGGCGTTACATCACCGGATGTTTTCATACTATGAAAGGTTTTGATGGAGTCAGATCCCTGGAATCGCAGCTGAATTTCATTTCAAATTAACGGGTTTCCTTTGCTTTTAAATGCGTTTTAGAGAGAATATTCGCCTGTTTGTCTAAAAATAGACAAGACAGACACAAAGAGACTTCCAGATGTCCTTTTATCATCTGTCCTAGAAGTTTTAACTCAGTCCAGCTCTTCACTTCTGTCTGATCCCGGTTCAAACCCAACAAGCAGGAAATTTACGTAGCGACTTTTTGGGCGAAAGCATCAGCAGTGGATGAGCGGAGGAGCCGCGTGACGTTCCTGACGGCAGATTAAATCACCTGAAACCCAACATCTGATTCCGATCGCAGCCGGTTGGTTCCCCTGGTCCACTGAGATGTTAATGAAGATTAAAAGTCTGAGTCACAGCCCCGCGGTTCTGTTTCCACCAGACTCATCCTGTTCGTCTTCATGAGAACAAACAGTAAAATCATCATCTGGACTTTCCTGCTATCATCTTTGAAGACGCTCCGCGTCGTTCTGAGTCAGAGTCTGAGGCCAGGGGAATTCCCCCCAACCAGCTTCACAGAACCCTTCAGCTTTACCTGCAGTAAATTAGCTTGTTTTTTAGAAACTATTTCACGATACGGAGGACTGACCCTGCCAAAAATTGGCAATAAAAACAGAAATAATAAACAAGTTCATAATTTTTCACAAAGTCTTAGTTTGAGGTACAAATGTCTTGGAACGCTTGACAAACTAACTTACAAGTAAGTTTTTAGCAAGAAATTGTAGCTTGTTTTAAGATAATAATTTCTTGATATTGATGGAAAAAATAATATTTCCACTGGCAGATTATTTGGTCGCAAATCTGCTGAATACAGAGATTCATTTTAAACTAAACACTTTCATGCACGATCTTCAGAAAAAAAACTCTACTGAACTCAAGTGTTTGAGGTTTTTCAGTGCAGGTTAGTTTTGTTCGTCAGTCAAACATGTGGAGATGAAACTGTAGTTTAATCCAAAACTTTTATAATCTACAGAGTGACATCATCAGCCTGAAGGGACATTTTGGGTGAAAATCTTTAAGAAACTCATGAAGCGTAAACTTTAATTATGTAAAAACAACAACATGAAAACAGTTCAAGTCGATTCAGATTAAATTTTCAGTTTAAAACGTCACTTTTTCTACTGTTCAGTGTAATTTAACTCCAAAAACAGTGAATTTTTCTGACTTCTTTTACCAAAATCCAAATTTATTCAATAAAAATGTCAAATTTTTGCTTTTTTCTTTAACATTGGTCGACAAAATGCAAACAAAAGTTACAACGCACTATTCCCAGTAGCTTCATGTTTTAAATGCAATTTTTCTACAACGTGGCAAAAAAAAAATCATAACATAAAAAAAAAAATATTTAAGATAAAACATGTTGCACTTTGATGCTAATGCTTTAGCATCTACTGGTTAATTTTATGTAATTTCCAGTCAAAGTTCGTGAATATATGAAGAAAGTTAGTAGAATAAAACTTGAGTTGATTGAAAAACATAAATTTATGTTTAAAATGGTGAGAAAACACCATGAATTCACTAATAAATCAATATAGAGAGCATAAAAACTACACATGAAAATCACTGTTTACTGCAAACAAACCAATAAAACACAAAATCAAGTTGAGTTAAAGCAAGAAGTCATACGGAGACAAACCTTGTCAACATTTAAGGGCGGCCATTTTTAGTGATGCACCGACATGAAACACAAAAAACTGATAATTCTCTCTTTTCCATCTGAACTCAGAGAATTTAAATTAAAGGTCAGTTTCACAAAATAAATGCCTTACAGAACCCAGCTGACGGCATGAAGTAAAGATCTGAAAAGCAAAACATCCATCCATTCTGGATTCTGGTTCTACGTAGAGACCATGAAGGTTTGGAAGAGGCCTAGTCAAAGTCTGGACCTAACTCATGATGTAGCAGCTAGAAAACCCAAAATGTAACTCAGTTAAATTGTTAAAGACTCATTACTACTAATTATTAGAAATACACGATATATCTGCACTAATATCAGTATCGGAGGATATTAATTAACAACCAATATTTAGAATAGAATAGAATAGAATAGAATAGAATAGAAGTACTTTATTCATCCCAGCAGGGAAATTACTTCGCAGTTACAGCATAGAGACAAGACACAATAACAACTACCACTGATTTATGTCCATTTTGTTTCTGTTTTTTTTCTCAAAATCAATATTATTTAAGAAAAACTTAATATTGATAAAGGTTGGATATGGGTTTTAATATTGATATCGGCCCAAACTGTCCGTATCATGAACCCCGGTCGGCCTGCTGAAGCAACCAGCGACCAGGTTCAGGGTGTCAATACCTTCTCACATAAACTCAGGTTGGATTGGAAGATTTTTCTCCAATAAATAAAATTATTATTATTTTGTTAACTAGCATCAGCCATCGGTTGATATTTATCTACCAACACGAAGCTGTGAAAATCAGAAAGTCTTTTGCAGAATGTTGTAAACTTAGCAACTTTTCAGACAAAAATAAAAATCAGTATCAGCAGATCAGTCTTTTAAATGATTGGTGATCGACTGAAAACTGCAATCGGTGCACTTCTAGTCTGTGTTTTTCTAGGATGATTTTTAACACTTTCCTCAGCTCTTTGTTTATGCACATGCAATCTGAGCAGCAAATGAAAGCAGATAAGCGTGGAGGAATGAGCCCTGTGACCCCTGACGAAGCACCACAGAAGAAGAAGCAGCAGCGTGAAGACAGTGAGAGCCTCTAATAGCCAACATATGGACGCGCGCTGGTTGCCAGCAATACAATCAGGACTGCATTATTTGGCCCACGCTGGAATAATAAAGGAGTCAGATCAAAGAGCTGATTACTGCAGCGCTGCAGGATCCTTCTCTGTTTGTTCTTTCTTTATGTCGTTCTTTATTTCTCTTTGTTGTCTTTGATTCTCCTCCTTCTTTCTCTTTGCGATCAGGTACAGCGCTAACGCCGACCATATGGACGCATCTATCACCGCAACATCAATGCGGCGCTGCAGGACGCGCTTCGCCCGGCCGCATGTTTTGGGTTTTCTGAGATGGGGAGATAGAGACGGACGAGAGGAGAAGAAACGGATTTCACTCTGCTCGCTTTTACTTTCGTGCTCAGGGTTTCGTCGTCTCCCAACATGGCGGCTCTGCTTCACGCTGCTCATCAAACATGGAGGTTCTGAGTTCAGATGGGATCCAAATGTTTCAGCAGCTCCAAGTCCTTCACTTTAATGTTCAAAATATAATCAACATGCAAATTAGAGTAGCTACGCTCATAACTTTGACCACTAGATGTCAGCAAAGTGCTTCCATTTGGTATGTGTGGAATTTGCATCAACCAGCATTAGAGGAAAAAAAACTGGTTTTAATATAAAACGTTCTACAATAAGTAATATCCATGGCTCAAATAATAAATAATTATAGTTATCAATGTTTTACTATTCTTTTTACATTTTAAATCATATTTTGTACTTTAGTTTAACAGATTTGTGTAAATTTACTAACAGATGGAGAAATATGTTCAAGGAATAAACAGTTTTGCTCTAAATTTTATTTGAGGTGTTAAAAATAAATAAGATGGAAGCGATTCAGGAGAAAATGGAGATTAAAGCAAAAAGTTTAATTTCAGAATTTTCTGACTTGAATCTTGAGATTTTTTTTGACTAACCTTAAAATTCTGACTAAAACATCAAAGAACTGTGAGATTAATCTAAAAAATTAGACTTTAATCTCAGAATAATTTCAGTCATTGTCTCCATCAGCAGAGAAACGCGAGGTTTCGGCCTCAGCAGCATTAAAACCGTGTTCAGTTAAAATCTCCACCAGGTGACATTAAACACCTGAAGGCGGCGTTTTAATGGCCGCCATCATCAGAGGCCCAAAGCCCGCTGGCGGGTCAGTTCCTGGGCCGGTGCTGAGCGGCTCTGGGTTAGCAGTTTGCTTCTCTTGTTGTTTAAAGTGTGACAGCTGTCTGGTGTTTATCAGCGAGTCCATGCTGCCTCGCTAACAGCATGACTGACCCACTAAACACACACACACACACGCCCTAAACAAAACGACAACAGCCCCATTTTCCACTGCGATAATGCAGACTGGGAGGCTTGTGTGTGTGTGTGTGGGGTGTGTGTGTGTGTGTGTAGGAAAGTGGAGCGCTGTGAAGCGGAGTGTTTAAAATGGTGTCTTCCACACAGAAACACACACAGCTCTGCTTTCATCTCCGGCCAAAAACCTTAACTTACTTAAGCTCGTGTTTCTGCTGTGAAGCCCGAGCTCAGCACATGTGAGAACGGGCTTTAGGTCCAAAACACACACACACACACACACACACACACACACACACACAGAGGGGTGTTTCCAGCCAACGTGGCTAACGGGGAAACGGCAGCAGCAGAAACCAAACGCCGACCGTCTTCAGGAACCCGGAGGAAGGAAAAGCATCGGAGTGACGAGCAGCTGGGAAGGTTTTTATCAAACTGAAGGTTTTTATCAAACTGAAGCAGCAAAAAGATCCAAAACCAGCAGAAATAATCCATAATCCACAAATCTATCACCGATACAAACCATTACTATTACCATAAAACAATAAAGGTGAAAACCAACTGGTTTCATCAGTTTACGTTTTATTTTAGCACCTGAAGAGACGCACCAATCAGGTTTGTACTGGTTTTGTTTCAGCTCTGAACCGCAGATTAAGACTAAAAATCTGCAGTTCAGATTATTCTCACCCAGGCAGGTTTAGATTGACACAGTTTTTATTCAACCAGTCAGTTTGAATCTGGCAGGAAGTGAGACAAGGAGCTCAAAAAGCTAAAAAAACCCAGAAACTACAGTTTTTATGATAAAACAGCACATAGATAATCGTTCATAAACGCCTTGATAATCAATAGAAATTAAATATCAGATGATTATCATCTGATTGGTTTTAGGATTTGACGGTTTTGAAATTTGTGTCTGATATTGTGATGAAAACTTTTAAAATCAAACTGGTTGATCTCATGATGTAAATATCAGTAATCGTACCGTGATCACATGATTCCAGCTGATCGTTACTGATGTCACAGCGATCTGAACTGATCTGAACTGAACTGAACTGAACTGATCTGAACTGATCTGAATTGATCTGAACTGATCTGAATCGATTCTTCATGACTCAAAGTCTCAGAGGGTGGATGGCCTCTGCACCATCACCCTCATCTCCAGCAGACTCATCACCTCCAGCCCCAAGCTGCTGAAATTAAAAAATGACCTTAAATCTAAATGATTTCAATACTTTGATTAAAACAGAAAAGCAACAATTATTTTATCTGATTAACTTCAGTGAAATTTGTTGTTTTGAAACAAATCAAAGTAATAAAATATTTTCTGTTAGCAGAGAAACGATCGAACACGAGGCTCTGGGCATTGCTTCCTAATCCGCCCGTCGCCACGGCGATCAGCAGATCGGACTCACCGCTGCCAAGTCTGCACATTTCCAACATGGCCACCAGAGAGGGCGTGTTCCAGGAACATCGCTCGGCGCCGGTCCGGCCGTGCGCCCGCAGTTGGACCTGCTCCTCGCAGGTCGCCATGGAGATTCCCAGCTATCCCAGGAATGCAGATGGATTCTGCGGCCCACCTTCCCATATGGGACACACACAGTGTCCAGGAGTGTGTGTGCGTGTGTGTGTGACGTGCATGGTCAGTGTTTTGGCAGCTGTGACCTTGCACTCTGAAGTCAAGGGCTTAAAACCGAGTAAAACGGATCGGCCTCCGTTACAAAGAGCCTCATTCAGCAGCTGGTCGCTGCAGAGCAACAAATATTCCCCAAATCTGCATTTCTGCTGCAGATTCCTGCATCAACTGAAGTCCAGATCGCTCAGTCAGAGCCGATCATGCAGCACGTTTTAATATTTCCATGTGCAGCAGCTTTAGAGGCTAATTCACCTTCATCTGATTTAACTCACATTTCCCCCAAATCTCCTTTTTCTTTTCCACCGTCGTCGTTTCCTCTGCAGGAACTGAGCGACTAAATTCAGCCTGCTTCAACCCGACCAGTCCGTCCAACTGGGAATAAACACACCAAATATGACACCGCAACAGTGGTCTGTAGTAAAGACACTCTGATGGTTCGAAAAACGATTTTAACTGGGAAAACCAACAGAAAATCAAACTGTATCTGATGTTAAAGTTTTAGTGAGGAAGAAAACCAAAAACTGTCCCAGTATTCCCAGTGCTTCCAACTGGAATCCTTCGAATTATGGAACAAATAACTTCCAAATTATTCCTTTAAACTCAGATTGAATCGGTATAATCCACGCATCATGCCTTCTTTTCACTGACGACCAAAAATTAAAAAAAGAAATTATTTTTGATTAAAGAAAAATATTATTATTATTCACAGAAATATTTGAACAGCTGAAATGATCCTTATGAAGCAAAGTGGAGCGACAGTTCTGCCCAACGAGTCCAGGGCCTCTGTGTGTGTGTGGGTCCAGCGTTGCCATGGTTACACACACACAACAGTTTCCGAGTCACGAAAACCCGAGAAACTAAAAATGAAATTGAAATTCTGTCCCGCAGTCCGGGGTTTTTGATCCGAGACCAAAACGGAAAAACATGAAAAACAAACAACGAGCTTTGAAAACGCAGCGAGGGAACGAACCAGGGAACGATCCAGGGAACGAACCAGGGAACGAACCAGGGAACGAACCAGGGAACGAACCAGGGAACGATCCAGGGAACGAACCAGGGAACGATCCAGGGAACGAACCAGGGAACGAACCAGGGAACTATCCAGGGAACTATCCAGGGATCGATCCAGGGAACGAACGATTAAAGTCTGCATCACTTCCTGGCAGCAGGTTTCCACACATCGACCCGGCAGGTGTGGGTTTGGACCCGGGCCAGCGCTCGGCCTCCTCCTCCAGCCCTGACTCACCCACAGCTAAAAACATTAAATATTATAATCTGCAGGAAAACAAGGCCTGATGGCTTCAAAACCAGCTTTTAAAACTGAAATATTACATTTTTATGTTAGAAAATGTCAAAAGAAAAACAGAAACTTGCATAAAAATAACTAAAATAATTAAAATTTGCCCAAAATGTAAAAACTTTGACAAAATCTAATAGTATTTTTTATCATCAAGGTATTTAAAGTGAATTAAATTTATATTTTAAACATGATCATTCTTCATCTTCCTTAGATTCATTAAGAACTGATTAGAAAACATTCATATTTTTCCATTTTATTTTTAAAATGCAATAAAATGTTTATTTCTGCCTCTAAATCTCTTCTAATATCAGAACAAAACAGAAACATTTCACTGCCTCTACAAACATTAAACACAAACAATAAATAACCAGAATTAAACCTGCAGTTATTTATCGACGCCCTGCAGGATCAGATTTTTTAAATCGTTTGTTTCTGTCAGGAACTGAAGGAGGAGCTGAAAATGTTTCATGTTTCTAATGTAAATTATTTTAATGGAATCTCAAATTATTCCCACTTTTAATATTCAAGGTAAAAAACAACTGGAGTCAAAAAACCAAAACATCTCATTGGTTTAAGGTGGGAGGGCCTCCCAACCATCACCCTAATCTGTGGAGTTTCTTGAGTTTTGATGATGTAACTTTGAACTGCCTTGTTCTGAAATGAAATAAACCTGATTGATTCAAACTTGATTACACACACACACACACACACACACACACACACACACGTCTATATATGGTTGTGTGTGTGTGTATCTGTGTTTGGTGTATCTGTGCACATCGGCGGCATCAGTGTCAGATAATCTGATGCGGTGGGATTAAGTTTAAGCCTGAATGATGTGTAAGGCTTTAACTGGACCAGACGGAGGATGACACACACACACACACACACACACACCCACACACACAGATGCCTTAAAGCACCCAGAGGAAACCCGATTGACCCGGACATCCACAGACTATCATTCTGACCGTTTCTGCAAACGGACCATGGTTCTGACTGTAACCAAGATACCTTCAAAATAAAAGCATCAGAGGAGTAAAACGTGTTCATGACGCCGAGGCCGACGATTTCAGATTAGATAATAAATGAAGAAGAAAAAACACATTAGAAATAAAATTTAAAAATGTTTCTGAGACTGAAGCTAATGGATGCGCTCACACACACACACACACACACACGCACACACACACACACACACACACCCCTACACACACACACAATGCATCTATTTATAAAGTTTTAATTGCATAACATGCTGTGCTCCAGTTCCAGCCTCCTGGCCCACAGGATGTCCGCTCCTACTGGACCTCGCCGCCATCGACTCGGGTTTGGCCCGGAACCAGAGGAGTCGGACCAGAACCGACACTCAGAAACATTAAAGATCTGTTTATAACTGATTATCTGTTTACTCATTTATTAATGAGGAAAAGCAGATAAAAATAAAAATGAAGACAAAATAAAAATCTTTTGGTGAAGTTTCCTACAGCAGGAAAATTAGTTCTTGTTTTCAGAATTAGGAGTAAAAAATTCTCTTTTTAAAAGCAATTTTATGAAATTATTTCATGTAAAATGAGGGATTAGAGGCTGTTTTTTCTGTGGGTCTGAGTGGAGCTGACGACCCGATCGGGTCGGCTCCAGGATTCTCCTAATTAAATCCGTCTGAATATTCAAACGCTGCGTTAGCATCACAAAGCCGCCGCCGGCCGCCTCCACGCCGGGCCTTTTGTTTTTAGCCCGGGTTCTGCTGCCTCATTAAGCCGCGGGAGATTAAGTTAGAGAGCCGACAGCCGCTGCTCGGAGCCGAGGCCTCGGCCCTCCTCTTCCTCCTCCTCCTCCTCCTCCTCGCTCCACGCCGAGCCTCGCTGCTTCTCCCCCAGCTTCTCTCTTTTTAAAAAACCTGCCCCAGTTTTCCTCCTTGCTCCGCTTCCCCTGCCTTCCAACCACAACCTGCTTTTTATTCAAGACCCCCGAAAAATCAGAAAAGGTTTCAGGGACGAGGAGGAGCGGCGGGTTTTCTGGGTTTGTCCGTCTGCCAGCAGACAGCGGGCGTAAACAGGCGGAGGGGGCGAAACCTGAAAGCAGCTTGGCACCGGATCAACACCGACGGGCACGATGTGCCATCCAGCCGCCAAACAAAGCGCTGGAGCCACGCAGGCAGGGGCCCGCCGCATCGGGCCGCTCCGGCTCCGAAGCACAAAGATGGAGCGAGAAAGACGAGAAGAAACGAAGTCCGGATCGCTTCCAGAAGAGTTCACATCAGACTCAACATGTCAGCATTTTAAACAGATTGAAATGATTTAATTTGGTTTAAAAACATGAAAAACAATTTTTTAAAAATCTAAGTTTTGTTTTTTAAAAATGTATTTGAATTTTGAGAACAATTTTAAAAATAGTTTTAAAGTCTTTGGCCTCGTTTTTGTTATTTCCACCCTGCAGTGGACGGATGCTTCGCTGACAGGTGGGTGTGTAGGAAACCCCAGTGCACCTGTGACTTGAAGGCACCGTTGCCCCCACGTCTCTAAACGACTTCCTGGTGTTTTACAGGTGGGGGTCACCGGGAGACAGACGGGGTCACGGGAGGTCAGACGGATCATCAAACCTGCAGGACAATTTTCTCACGTCTGCTTCAAGAGCCGCGGGAAATATTTTCACTTCCCACAAATAAAAATAACTAAATTTAAATTAAACATGTTTTTAAAAAATGCAAACCAAATAATCAGGTTAAATGGTGTGGATTTAATTAATCTGGATGTGATTTGGGCCTATTTGGATGGTAAGAAAACACACACACACACACATTTATATTTAAATAAAAGCATAAACTGAATGAAATGTTTCTCCTCATTAATCTTTCTTATTTTACATTAAATTTGTTATTTCTCCTCGTTAATTTCAGTTTGTTTTATATTATATTATTAAAGGTAAAACCCACAGAATGTAATAATCAACTTATTTATATTAAAACAGAAGAAAACAAGTTAAAATTTCAATCAAATCGCTTTTGACTCATTTTGTTTCGTTTTCCGCCCGTTTGAGAAAATTAGAAACGGAAAAACGAACCTCGGACTAAAACATGGATGTTTTCCGTTTTCCTGTATTTTACCGCAAATGAATTTAAAACCATTTTAAAAAGTGAAACTGTGAAGGAGTGTGGCAGAGATTCTCCCAGCAGGTTTTCCCTCGTTATTCCCCGCTGCGTTTTTTCCCATGCAGGAGGAATTAAAGCGCACTCCTCCTCCTCCTCTTCCTCACCTTCACACCTCCTCTACCTCTCCCACCCTCCTTCCCTCCTCCTCCTCCAACCTTCCAGGACGGGAAAACCAGGCGGGATGACAGGGATGAGGAAGCTTTCCTTACCGCTTTGCCGTTGTAGTAGTACATGAGGGAGCTGCCTGTCATCCCCGGGATGGTGTAGGCACAGTACATGGCTCCGGTCCTCCAGCGGGAAGCGCTTTTATCTCTATTTTTATTTTGATTTTCAAATCAATATTATAATAATTTCTTCCGGTTCTCTCGGGTCCCTGCAGTCAGTCAATCCCCCCTCCCCGGCTCGGTTCGGTTCGTCCTCTCCAACCCGTGTCGCGTCTCGTTTCTTCTTCGTCTCCGTAATTGGGAACTTTTCGGGTTTGTTGTGATCTCAAAGTGTCGCCGCTCCGCTCGCGTGCTCCTCCTGCCTGCGCGCGGTCAATTCCTTCAGTTGCATTTTCCCATATGGCCGCGCCGAGGCACGCGGAATATGCAAAGTAGTTAGAGAGAGAGAGAGAGAGAGAGAGAGAGAGAGGGTGAAGCAGTCCCTCCTCTTCCTCCCCGCTCCTCTCACACGTGGAAAAAAGTCCGCGCACGCTCAGACGCTCGCGGACACTCTTTCAAGTTTCCACATTAAATCTGGAGGCCATCTTTCCTTCATCATCGTCCGTGTCTCGCACCGAGCTGCAGTTTTGCCGCGTGCCTTTGAAGCGCGAGCTCACTTTTTTTTTTTTTTGTCAGCTGAACTGTAAAGCGCAGGGGCGGAGTTCGCGTCCCAGGGGCCCAGGGCGGGACAGAAGCAGGGGCCCCATACGGTGTTTTCACCTTGAACTGAATATTTCAATTTATGCTTTTTTTCTACAACGAACTAGATTTTTTTTCCTGATAATTATGAGAATAAAGTCATAATATTAGCATAATCTAGACACAAAGTTACCAGAAGAAAGACATGAAATTACAATAAAAACCTGCTTAATGAGAAAAAGCTTGGATTTAATCTGACATAACCAGCTCATTATTATGGAAAAATGATTTCCTGATACCAGAGTATTACTTCATAAGATGTTCAACATTCCTCACTTTGATTTTTATTTATTTTTGTTGAGGCGTTTCCTTAAAATTAATTCATATTTATAAAATTCCTTTAAATACTAATTTTTATAGAAAAGTATAAAGAATGGGACAAACATTATGCTGTTTTTCTTCCTTTGTCATCTCCATCCATCCATCCGTTTTTATTAATATGTCTAACAGTTTTTACCAAATCCATTTACTGTAGAACGATCTGGATCTCCTTGGACGTCCCCAGAGTTCTGGGTCCCGTTCGGTCCAAATGGGTTTTTTTCTCCAGCAAAGAGAACCCGTCTCTGTTTCCCGTCTGTCTCCAATAGTTTGATCTCCTTTTAAAAATCACATCCAGATGTAGGAAAACCGTCTTACAGGAGCAGAAAGTTCTGGCCTACAGGGGGCGCCTGACTTGTTTATTTCTCTGGTAATAAAGCCGAGTAGCTGGGATTGTTCAGCTTGGCCTTTCATCCTCTCCTCAACTCGTTCAAACACGCGCTGAGAGGAGCTGCTCTCAGAATCACGTTTCACCCAGACGTGTCAGCTGGCGTCCTGGAATGAAAGGTAAACCATAAAATACCAGGATTACTCTGACTGACACGCAGGATTCACGCGGAACGTTCTGGATCTGACGCTTCATAGGAGACCTGGAGGAAAATTATCCTTAAAATGTTCCTGAACTTTATGACGGATCTGGACTTTTGCTTCATGTCTTTATGGAAAAGCATACAAAGCTTGTTTCTGTATTTCCACATGATGTTGGCATTCTGATTCTGATGGCAGCTTCAGATTAAAAATAACAAACCAGCAGGTTCCTAAAGAACATGAGCCTACATCTCCCAGAATGCAATGCTTCATCAAGAGTTTCCTGCAGCAAAGCTGATCGGCAGCGAAACACGTCACAAAGTTCTTCACAGCTTTGGTCTGAGAGCAAGAAAAGCACATAAAAACGATAAAATATGACATCAATATTAGAAATTTATTATGCAACCAACCAACCATCATCCATCGTCTTGTGTACTTCCTCCCTCTATAGATCTTTGGCTCCGCCCACCAGGAAGTGTCTTCAGCTGCTGCAGGAGGAGCTATCTTGACCAAATACCACATGTGGATCCTCTGTTTGATTTGGCGGCCATTAATAGAGTCTGACCTGAGGTAACGATGTAGATCAGGTGGATCAGGTGGAGTCCAGGTGTAAATAAGGTGTGGATCAGGTGGAGATCAGGTGTAGATAAGGTGGAGTCCAGGTGTAGACAAGGTGTGGATCAGATGTGGATCAGGTGGAGATCAGGTGGAGTCCAGGTGGAGTCCAGGTGGAGTCCAGCGTAGGAGGGCGGGGCAGTGTGAGGCGGGTGGAGGCAGTCCTCCAGTAAACTGTGTTCAGTCTTTCATTTTGTCATCATTCATCGTTCAGTCCTCTCTCTCTCCCCTCATCCAGCCTGTCGCTCGCCCTCGCTGCCTCATCCTCTGTCGGCTCTAATTTGATTAAAACGCGAGCTGCAGGAAGGGAGGCAGGGCTGATGCACATCTAATAAGTGGACCATCTGTCTGCGGCGCTGGCTGGCTCCCAGCATTGTGGCCGACCCGGCTGCAGGGGAACCGGCACCGGGGGGGGCGACCCGGCAACCAGGGATTCAACCCCAATGATGGAGGAGAAGAAAAGGAGGACGAGGTGATGAACACGGAGCGCCAAAACTTTCCTTGTTGTTTCATAACAAAACAAAAACATAAAAACCTCCTTCTGAGTTATTTTAACCAATAAGTTAAAACAATCTAAAGTCAGTTTTGCAGTGAAGAGAACACTTCTTCTACTACGCTAATGGTGAAGCTACTTTTTAGCTTAGCGCTTTTGCTAACTTTGGAATTAATTAGCTTCCCCTAGATTAATTTTTCTAAATAAATTCTAAAGCTTAACTTACTTGGTTCTTCTGTAAACATTTAGTTGAATAAAGTTTGAATAATTTAAAAATATTATTTTGAAGTTGTTTCAACGTGGTGGCAACACTTCCACCAACGCTAAGCTAATATTCCACTAACAGTGTAGCTAATGTTTTCGCTCATTGTAAATTCTAAAGCGCTAATTTAATTTGAATAAAGTTCAACATCTGTGTTGATGTTTTTATTATCGACTGTTAAGGATTCTTCAAGTAGTTAAGCATTGCTTTTATTTTGAAGTTTTTTTACGCAGTAGTTTCATTTCCTCTGGAAAAAGGTAAGTATACAACAAACGAATGAATGAGGTATGGAGCAGAAAACATTTAAATAACTGTAGATGAACGGTGAGTGTCAGCCTGGTCCAATTTAATGTCATAGCTTTAGCTTTAGCTAGTCTAACAGAATAACATTAATGTAACACTTTGGGGTTAGTGCAGCTAACAGTTTAGTTAGCCTCGCCCAGAGCTCTAAGTTTTGCACTTTTTGTTTTGTGTTTTCAGAGCCGCTGTGACACAGACTGCTACAGGAGAGCTCTCTGACACCAACCGTTAAAACGGCTCTGATGCTCCTCAGTTTCACACAGAGTCGCTTTGTTTGTGGATGAATTTCTGGTCTCTGATGAAACGTGATTCTGGCTCCTCCCCGGCTGACTAGCAAAGGTTGCCATAGCAACCAGTGACTCAGCACTTTCCCAATTTGTTTCCCAGTCGCTGCTTCCTTTCTTCTTTTTAGTTAAAATTAGCAGAATTGGCTGATTGTTTTTTTAAAAAATGTTTTTCATAGTTTTATGATTTTTGAGAAAAATTTAATTTTAACTTTTTTTAATGATTTGTTTTAGTTGTATGTCAAAACTTTTTGATTTGATTCGTTGAATCAAATGAATCATTTCTGTCTCATTTGTTGATTGTTTTATCAGTGGTTCTCAACATGGGGGTCAGGATCCATCAGAGGGTCGCGAGACACCGAAAGTTCAGGACCGCCTGTACGGAGGTCAAAAATAGTAAAAAAGCTAAATGAATAATTAAAATAAGTAAATGTCAACATATTAAGCATTTAAATATCGTATCAAATAGTTAAATACATTTTGAATGATGAAATTAAATAAAACCATGTAAATTCAAAACAAACTATAAAATTGGATGAATAAAATGTATAGAAAACAGAGTGAAGTAATAATAATGTCTTTTATCGGTGTATATATATATATATGAATATAATTTCATATTTTTAAGCAAGTTGTCTTATATAAATTAAACCAATTTTTCGTCCATTTTGTTGAAATAATTCATTTCCTCTGATCCTGGCAGCGTTCTGCTCCCGTAAACGAGTTTTTCCTGCTGAGTTTTAAGGATATCTGGGTTTCCTTCTGTGATATTATTTGTTTTATCTCAGTTCTGCCTGGGATGAGTAATGGCTGGACGGTGGAGTTCACGTTGTTTCCAGCAGTTCAGCATGTTGGTGTCTGTTCATCACTGTCGGTCCGGTGAGCGCGCAGCGGCATCAACACCTGGAGCCGAGTGCTGATGTTGGCACCATTAAATTATGGGACACCAGTCACACTCATCCTCCTCCACGCCTTCATCCTGCTCTTCTCCCAGTAAGCCTTCGTCCTCCTTCGTCTTCCTCGTAACTTAATCTCCCACCTGATCCCTTTGTTGCACTTCGTCCTACTTCGCCTTCATCTTGAACTTTCCATTCATTTTCTGCCTTTAAACTCCGTTTCCCCTCCGGTTTTCCTTCCTTCCTCTCCGTCTTTATCTCCTCTGTCACTCTTCCCCCCCCTCCGTCTTTGCTTCTGAGATGACAGTTAATCCCTGGTTGAATTATAATCTCACATTTCATCCTGATTTCACGCCGACAGGATTTTCCTTCAAATCACTACGCCCAGTTGTCAATCTTCTCTTCTCCCGCTGTCGGCTCCTTTGTGTTCCTGCGAGTCATTCTCCCCCCGCGCCCGACGTCTCTGTTAGTCTTTCGTGTCGTTTGACTTACGATGTTCTTTATTCCCCTCGACTTCTGTCACGTCAACCGGCTTCACAAAGCATCATCAGACGGACTAAAGAGGCAGAGTTTGACAATAGAAACTCAATCCGTGGTGAGAAACTCGACGACCGATGGTTCTTCTTCTTCATCTGAACATTTCTCTGGACTATCAAAGCTCATATTTGTCTGGGAAAGTGGTGCAGAAGGTCCTAAAACCAGAACTCACTGGACTGACCATCAGTGATAACCACTGGGAAGTCCCGGGAACCCAGTGAGGATCTAAGGAGAACTGTAGATTTACACAACCTGGGAAAGTCTTGGAGCCATTTCTAAATATGTTAATATCCCAAGATCAACCCTTCAGACAGTTTTATAAAACTTATGCCGATCAGTCACCAGATAAAAGACCCAAACGGTCAACCTGATGCCAATTCTTGACCCGATGTTCCCTTTCAGGCAATCTTAAGGACAAAACAACGGCCATGACGCACCACAAACCTCATTGGACGTTGGAGACGTCTTTGGTCGTGTCTTCCTCCTGTTCTGGCGCTCAGATCACACAATACGACGGAGATCTTTACTGTCATGTGTCTCTGGTTTTAAATGATGGCTGGATGGAGGTGAGGAATAGAATAGAATAGAATAGAATAGACTTTACTGTTTATTTGGTTGGTTGAGAGGATTTATGGTTGGATGGTTGGTTGGATGATTGGTCTTTGGTTGGTGTAATTGAAGATAAACACAAGGTTAAATTAACGGATGGATGGATTCTGACAGGACCTTTGGTCCAAAAACAAAATAAAACGTCTTATATGAATTCAACATCAGTTTAAATCTGTTGAAAGTTGTTTGAATTTTGTTTAAATTCATCAGGAAACGGGTCAAAAGCTAACGGTTCTACTGGTTAGTTAACGGTGAACGAACCAAACTGGTGGTTCCTGGTATGAACACTGAGTTCACACCAGGACAGAACATTTATCTGGATTAAACCAACACAGGAAGATGAGAAAACGTCCAACCATAAAAGGAGCAGGCTGAGGTCTGTCCTGACTGCGTGTCCGTCCCGCTGCGTTCTGCCCCGACGTTACGCCGTGGTTCAGCGGATCGCCTGCTACGTCCAGTACAGTACTGACCCGAACCGTGAGGAGGAAATCCCCGGTGGCTTTTCATGCTGCAGCATAAGTGATAATAAACAGGGATCAGGTGTAGCAGCACCTGGTTCTGCGACACGGTTCCCATTACATAAACGTGACAGCCAACGCTCCCAATGAATCACTGCTGAGTGCAACTAAGCAGAAAAACAAGAAAGGAAGCGAATCTGCACAGTTTATCTTCTCTGATTGCACACAGTAAGGATATTTTTGATACCGATGAAGGTTTGGAACAAACAGGGACTTCTGGACCCGGCGGTGCAACGTTTCACTGACTCTGGATTCAAAGCATTGCTTTTTCATTATCTTGTCCTTTTCAGGTAAAACAGAAATAAAATTACTTTCAAAATTTACTTTAAAACTGGGCTGGATGGATTGGATCCATGTGTAAAAATCTACGAAATTAATAAAACTAGACGGACATTTTTGGCAGCCAGAGTTCCTTATTTCAGTTTTTATATCCGACATCTGCATTTTAATCTGAACTTTACTTTATATGGAGCAAAATGCCAACAAAAATCACTGAAATGTTACTTTTTATGACACGTTTACCTGCGTGGCTGAGCAGGACACAGAGCCACAGATCAGGTTTTATATCGATTATATGGCAGGAAAAATCAGGGCGCAAAAATCACCACAAAATTTAAAAAACCACCACAAAAAAGTTTAATTTCTGTTGATTTGCATGTTCAGTCAATGCCTAATGATGCTAACATTGGTATTTAATTAGCTACTTGTCATTCTGCACTAAATCAAATCTTATCTCAGAGTTTTTAATGATTATTAGCTATATTTAACCTTCTTTAATGCAAAATAATGTATTTATTTTAGTGGGGAACATTTCTGCTAATCCTCTACTGTGGTGAGTTAATTTTTCATTTAGATTAAAATTCACATTTTTTTCTGGAGAAAATCGAAAGCATTAATTTACTTTATTTGTAAAAATAATTTTAGATTTTTTCAGCTGAAAAAGGTTTGTCAGATCCTTCCAGAATATTATTGTTTATGAGAGATTCTTGACTTATGAATAACTTATTCTACTTTTTGAAACTAAAAAGTAAAAAAACTTTCTCTGCATTTGAAACAAAAAAAAAACTAAATAAAAAACATGTTTCTAAATTTCACAGATTAGATTTTAGCCTTTTTGTTTGGGTCATTTGTATAAAATATGTGAATGAAGAGGAAAAAAGACCTTATGTTCAAATAAAATTAACTCTTGACTCTCAGTGAGTTTAATAAACTGGATAAGGAGAAAATTTGAGACAAAAATGAATAAATTCAGTATAATTTGTACTTTTCTTCAAGACACACTGTAGTAAATCTGCTAATAACAGTTTTCCACAGAACTCCATCAGCCCTGACTTAATTTTTTTTTTTTTTACAGTTAATAAACTGTTTAAAGACCTCAAGTCAATTATTTACTTTAAAGAAAAAAGTCTTGATTTTCCGGCGTAATCAGAAATCTGACATGGCCTCGATTCTGACGGAGGAAATCAGACGCTAATTTTTCAGACTGACAGCGATGGGGTGACAGAGATCACTGCGAGTGTTTGGAGAGGTTTTGTTCGAGTGTTTCTCATGCGAGTGTCAGGAGAAGGTGTGTCTGTGTGTTTTTGTGTGTCTGGCATCCATCAGAACCGCAGCTTGCCAAAAAAATAATAAAAAACCCGGTAAGCACAGTGCAGGCATAGAGGAGAGGAGCGCTGCTGCACGCTAATTATGTATGCGTGATTTAATCTGCAACTCAATAATATGCAAATATATTCATATGTTAGTTTCTTAATTAAAAATGCAAAGCAGCCCTTATGGTGATTTTTCTGTGATTTTCTGTTCAACCTAACAAACGGAACATTTCGAGAAAGGAAACAAATTGGAGGGAAACTCTTGGCGGGGGGTTAGCAAAAAGTTTAAAAGTGCAAAAAAAAAAAAACTTGGAGTGTGAGAGAAGAGGAGGAGGAGGTGTTACTGCTTGGTATGAAAGCAAACTTTGTTTTTGTCTGAAGTCACTGTAACGTCACCCACTGCTTGGTGAATTACACTTTAAGGCTTTAATTTCAACAGCTAGCCTTTGATAATGTCCACTTTAAATCATGACCACTTAAATTATAAAACATTTAAATGATGTTTAAGGTGACGGCGGCTACGTTCAGCAGATCTTGATGGTCTGTGTTCTAGCTAGCTAGAATGCAGAGTAGTAAGCTAACTGCTATTAATGTAAACAATTAGTTAGCTAGCTTTAACTTGTTAGCCGCATAGCTAAAACTCAATGCAGCGTGCTAACTTCTATTAATCTCAACAATTAGCTAATTAGCTTTCAATGCTTACCCTTGTAGCTAATACGTAGTGCAGTAGGCTAACTGCTATTGATGTCAACAATTAGCTACCTAGCTAGCTTTTAGGTGTTAGTCTGCTAGCTACAAGTTAGTTCAGCAAGCTAACATCTATTAACCTCAAAATAATACAATACAGGAAAAACAAACAGGAACATGAAGTAAATTTTCTATGTTTATAAACTAAGATTATTTTATCTTAGTTTATAAATATAGAAAAACTCTTTTGTTGTTTTAAACAGCCAGCCGAGTAAATAATTAAGGTCCAATTCCAGCACAACATTGGTTTGAAAACAGTTTTCATAAAGCATAATGGCCTTTTTGTTTAACTTTCTTGAGATTATAACAATACTACAGGTAAAATAATGATTTATGAAAACATGTTAACAGTAACCCGGTGAGACAAAATCTGAATTATCCCTTTAACTAAATCTTCTTGCTCATAAAACATCCTAGATATAAATCAAAACCTATTTTTACTCTAAATTCACAAAGTAATTTAAACATCCAACTATCCACATAACACAGTTTTAGAAAAGGGTCAGTTATGAATCCATATATCCTTCCAGTTTCAATTATCCATGATTATATCATAACTTTGGTTTTTCATCTGTTGAATAAAGGAAAAACAACACTTCCCTCTGAGGAAGTGGAACTTGGCAGCAGTGGGTACAATAAAGTTTTAACAGGAGGAAAAGTCAGTCTGCCAAGCCCAGACTTTTCATCTGGTTTTAAATATAGTTAAACATATCAGCTGTAAAGTTTGTGGAAGTGTGTTACCATGTTCTTGCTCAACTAAAGATATTTTATTTAGCTTAAGCCATCCTTTGAAGTTCAGCTCAGTGGATGCTAACAGCCTACCATACAAAGGTAAAAATTATCCTGGTTCTTGTCTTTAGCCAAACAGAGGACTTTGACTTTTCCCTGTATTATTTGTGGAAAGAGTTGTGGTCATTTGGCTAGAGCGTCACCTCATTGCCTGAAGGAAAAAGGAACCACAGCTAAACTGACATGTAGCGCCAAGAAGAAGAAGGACATGAATCAGCCTTTGTTCATGAACCAGCTAATAGCCTATCCATCCATCCATCCATCCATCAATCTATCTCCTCCAACCCAAGATGGGGTCACAGAAGCAACAGATCCAAGAGGGAAAGCCATTCCTCCCTCTCCCTAGCAACACTCTCCAGCTCATTATTGGGGATACCAAATATATTCAGACCAAGAAGGAGAGATAGTTCCTGCAATGGCTCCTTGTTTTGTCCTGAAGTCTCCTCAGATTGGGATGAGCCCTAAAAACCTCCAAACCAAGGTGCCAACAAGGAACGATGATCCTCCATGTGGATGATTGGGTTCCTCACCTCAAGGTTGAGTCCAGTCACTCAACAAAGGTGACTGGACTCAACAGTCATGATATACAAGTGGCTCATTTCAGCCATTTGTATTAATTTTCTTTTGCTATGTCCGAGAAATATTATTCAGAAATTGCTGTATAGTGGATTTATGAGGACTTCCTAAAACTTTGTTTCTTGTGAAGTATGAAAATCTCATTGCCAGAAAGAACCTTGCCTCTTAAAGACGCCAATAGATCAAGATCATCTGCAGAGGACAAAGACGAGACCTTGAGGGTTTCAAACCGGGCACCTTCCTCTCTGATACTAGACCTTGAGATCCTGCCAGGAACTCCACAAACAGGATTGGAGACAAGAGGCAGAGTACTCAATACTTACTTTGGTTACACAAGAACCAGACAGACCATCAAAAATACCCAGGTACCACACACTACTGCAGCAGCACCTATAGCACTCCTCAAGGAACATAGTTAGAGTCAAAGATCTTCTAAAAGTCAATCTGCTCCTCCAGGAGCTGAGTTTTCATTGGGGTGTCCTTTCCAACCCCCGGGATTACTAATTCACAGGGAGGATGAGAAGAGTGAACCCTCGATAGTAAGAACACACCCTCTGGTTCCCCTGTTCTTACCACTGGGAGCACCAACCGGGTCTACCGCTCCACTAATGTTCCAGACAATAAACCACAACAATCTACAACACCTATGGGCAGATCTCATTCACCCTGGGTGCCATGAGGTGAAGGACTCACCTTCCCCCAAGTCTTAAGATTCTCCCGACAGCACAGTGAGGAAATCCTTAAACTCTGCCATCCACCACCTTAGTCCAGGTACCAATATCCTTAGTCCAGGCAAGCACAGCACAGCATGCTTTATTTTCCAAAGAACCTTCTCTGATTTCAACTACGGACTTTTCTGTCAGAAACTCTTGAACTCACCTTGTGATGGAATGGACGTTGCCAATCGATTTCAGTCTCACCAATGACTGCTGAAGACACCGACCCTACAGGGACCTACAGGGTTAGCCAATGGACAGATTTTGAACTGTTCCCTTTTACAGCCTGCAGGAAAGTTTAAGGTGCATCCCAACCAGCTCAGTCCGCTTTAACCCGACTTGAGTCCGTTTGTCAAGAAAGTCTGGTTCGTTTGGTGAGGTGTGAGGTCACTTCACTAATCTGGAAATGAACTGGTTCGGTTCAAATCTATATGTGAAACGGAACAGAGACCGCTGCAAAAGCAGAAAGTGGACCACCGTGCAGGGCATTCTTGGTAAATATAACAAACACTAGTGTTAGCCTAGCGTTAGCCTAGCGCTAGAGAAAATAAAAATCCTCCAACGGCTAAAATCTGACGCCTCCATTTTGTTTCCATCTGGTGCAGACGGAAGTTGCCTCAGTGTCTTCAGAGGTTTTTGTGTTGTTTCCTTCAGTGGTTCTTGGCGCAGCGCCCCCACAGGCCAGGAGGGGAACAGGTTGGTTTGACTCAGAGAACGACAGCAGCTGGAGGTGGAGCAGATGGTGAAGTTTCGGTCCCAATTGAACCAAATCTACTGGACTATCAGTTTTTTGTCAGAAACTCCTATAAAACACTAAGCAGCAGAAACAAAATCATATTTCACCCTTATGTGGTTCAAATGACAAGAAAAGCTTGAAAAATTAAGTTAATGTAACTTTTTATTCCCATGAAGATGCTAAAAATAAATCAAAAATACCCAAAAACCCGACAAGTTCGGCATTTTGGTGCAGCTGAGGACGACAACTGAGAACTTTCCAACAAAACATCAACGGCTTGAAGCAGTTTTTTATGCCATTGATTCCTGCACGGAGTGTGTGCGCGTCAGTAAAATGTGTGTCTGACAACATGTGATTTCCATCACAGCCTTGGAGCGAATCAGAGTACCGCTCAAAGCCGCCTGTTGGCTGCGGCCAAATAGTTCGGCTCAGGAATGCATCCGGGAGCGTTCACATCTGCAGCAGGAACTGACAATGTGTGTGCAACAGAGGTCCTTGTAAACCCGACTGTCCTCACAAGGACAAGAAGGCAGCAAGAATAACTGAGGTCATTTCATTGGGAAAAGGCGCGTAAGGCGATGTAAGGTATAAACTGTAATCTTTTTTTATTATTTAGCAGTTAAGATCAGGTGTTGGGATCAAGAACTGACAGGAAAATGTGGTGATTAGGAAGGATTGCTATAGTTAAAACATGTTACAGGAACATAATTGGAGTGACTAATGATAATAAAACACAGACATATTCAATTAAAAACATAAATACATCATTTGGTTAGAGCTGTTGATCCATACAAAGCAATGGTGTCTCCAACTTAGAGCCAAAGAAATAATTAAAGCTAATCCTACAAGAAGAGCCAAGGTCTCTTTGGGATTTTGTTTATTAGTCAACATGTTTATAAAATGTTATTTTTATTTATTTTAGCAGGATGAAGATGAATTAATGTTTTTATTTTTTCTTAATGGTGATTTACAACACAATAATAACTAATTTTTTATGTGTACAATTCATGATTAGTAAATTTTGAGTGTTGAATCTTCATCTAGGATTCTTGTTAGCTTAGCAGTTTAATGCTAAGGTAACATGGCGTTAGCTTAGCATCACCTAATGTGTGGCACCAAACACACAACAACCAGACATCTAAATTAGAGATGAACTAATACCTGAAAAACAAACTAAAATGTCATTAGGAGGTTTTTCTGTTCACCAAACTCAACAGTTTGAACGATTTTCAGACAAAATACAATCTATTTAATATTCACAGGCTGAAAGTAAATCCAGACTAGCTTGGGTCTTTCTGCAAACACAAAGAACGGCATGAGCTATGCTATGCTAACTGCAGTTTCAAATCGTTTTACTGAACAAAGTGCAAAAGTTAATCGTCACTTGTTAGTCCAACACAACATGTTAGGGGTAAAATATAACATAATTCTTTGCTAAGCTAACACAGGACACTCAGGCTTAGCTAACATGGTAAAAAAGTTAGCCTAGAATTAGCAAAGCTAGCATAATATATCCAAACCACAGAGTTAGCACAGCACTCAGATTGTACAGATAAATTTCTAACTTGTCTGTAGATATTATGTAACATAATTTGGAACAGAAATAACTGTTGTTTGAAATAGTTTCAGCTAACATAGCACAAAAGCTAACAAGACGTAACCAGAACAAAATGTTAAAATTTAGCACCATTTGGGTCAAAGCTAGCTGCAGTTTGATACATTTTTGGTAACAAGTTGTAACCATGACTACCATTACAGCATCAGACCAACACAACATTTTAGAGAGAACATTACATAACTTTGCTAAGCTAACAAACAGCTCAGATTCAGCTAGCATGGCCCAAAATTTAGCCTAACATTAGCAAAGCTAACACGATATAGCCAAAGATGAATGCCATAAGTCAGAATTAGAGCTAGAAAACAAAACTATGACATAATAAAGCAAATTTAGCAGAAACTACATAAAATTGGAGCATAGATGTCTGTAATTACAAAATAAATTAATATTCAGAATATAACTAAAGCAATATAAGATGAATTTATGTCCAGTTTTGTGCTAAAAACAACTTTTATGAAAAGAGCCTCTGCAGAGAGAGCACACATACACAAATTATTCACTCCAACACACACAAACGGATGCCTTGTAATTCAATTAGCCAGCTTCCCATCTGACACAAAATGGCGGCTGTGGCGTAGCAGTGTGGGACATTTTGGGGATGAAGCCAAGAAAACTGCTGCGCGCCTAACACGAGCGAACGACACGTCAATCTACGGAAACGTTTCCGACATTTCTCCATTATTTCTGCTGCTTCCTTCACGTGTTAAATGACCAACATGAATTTATACGTTTAGATGAATTTCAGGAGCTTCTTTATGAGAAATGATTCAGTGAAGCATCCAGAAAACAGAGCAGAAAACACAGCTGTCCGGCTGTGTGTGTGTGTGTGTGTGTGTGTGTGTGTGAGAAGCATGAGGTCATTCCTGGCTGAACTCTCTTTGGGGCTCTTCTGTATAAACATTAACGCGGCCGCAACTTTCACACCAAATCCAAGTTTGTCTGAAATCAGAAATCTGCTGAAAAACATTTGATTTAAAAGCTAAAGCTGCAAAGAAATCAGCAGCAGCAGAAACCAGAGGACCTAATTCACACGTATGAGAAGTAGAGTCAATAATTAATGCTAAATATGTGCAGTAATGTTTATTCTGTAGGGAACAGTTTTTGTGCTGTCTGCAGGCGGGTCCGCTCCTCGTTTCTCATGCCATCCCGTGCCAAGGCCGGCTGCGGCGCTGCTAATTTCAGCTGCATGCTAACACACAAACATGCGTCATTTCAGCACCACTTCACTCTGGAGGAGCTGAGGTCATTCTGCAGCGGACGGAGCAGTTCAGAGAGAAATCTGGTGCTTTTTTATTTATTTCAATATTTAAACTGGAATTTAGATTTCATTAGAAAAGGAGTCAAAATTAAAAAAATTTATTTGTCATGTTTTAAGTCAAAATTATTCATTCTATTGTTTTAAACTTGTAATATGTCTGTTTTGATTGTTATAGTCACTAATATACATAATATTTTTGATCCTTTAACTTGTCAAAATGACCAGCTTGCAGTTTTTAATTATAAGACTTTAATCAGAATTTTGAATTGTTTTTGTTTTTAAGTCATTTATAAAAATTTATAATTTTAAAAGTTAGTATTTCAGTTGGGATTTAATTTTAATAATTTATTCATAATTAACTGTATGGATTTTTACTTTTATATTGTAATAATTATTTTATTATTAAATTATTTTATTTTTAATATTTTATTTAGACAATTAAATCAAATAATTAGTTTAAATTTGAATTTGAGGAATTTATCCTAAATTAATTGTAAGCATTTTACTTCTATATTGGAATTATTTTTAATAAATAAAATATTAAAGTAAATATTTTATTTAATAATTTACTAAATGATTATAAAATGGTTATAATTTAATTTTAACAATTAATTCAGAATAAATTGTGTGTATTTTTACTTTAAGACTGCAATTATTATTTTATTAAATCAAATTAAATTACTATCTTACATTATTTTACTAAAATCATGTTATATTTTTGTCTATTAGCATTTTTCCTGCCAAACTCATATTTTAATAAATGTAACTGTGGTTTATTTTAAAGTGTTTCTTTCTGCAGCAGCATCAAACTGAACTGGAATCGTTCAGACCAACGGGCAGAAATAACAAGATGCCAGATGATTCAGGCAACAATAAGCTGCTCTAAATTCCTCTTCCTGTTTCTGCACAACAATCCGGCGCGCAGTGGAAGAACGGACCTCAGATCCAACCGGCTCCACTGGGAGTCAGGAGGAAAACCCAAACTGCAGCTCAGACTGGAAACGTCTCTTCAGACTCAGCTGCTGTCCCAGGGGCGGCCTGCGGGGGGCAGTGTGGCTCACCGAACCGCAGCTCTGCCCCCGGTCCTGATCCGCCCACGGCCCACCGGGGACCGCCGGCTCTCCTACTGCGCCTTCTGCAAGACCCGGCTTAATTTAATTAACGCTGTCAACTTTAAACAAAACCACATCTGAGGCGCGGAGGGAGGGGGCGCCGGCGAGGCAGGAAGTAGCCGCTCAGAGACGGGCGGCGGCGGATCGCCGAGGACGGCCGCTCTGGGTCAGACAGAAACGTTTCCTCCAGAACAGAAAGGAAACAGAAACAAAAAAATTACAGAGTCCACAGTACATAACCTGCTGAAATTAAAACGCTTATTTATTTTGGTACAAAAACAAACAAAAAGATTTACTTAAGAACTATTATTGGTGAGGTGTTCAAAATGAGGCGCACGGGCCATTTGTGACCCTCAGAGTGATTTTGTTTGGCCCCCAAATGCAACTCAAGTAAACTTTTCATTTTTAACCAATTTACCTGGATTAAAGTAATAACTTTAACATCAGAAAAATGATTTTACTTGCAATAGAAAACATTAATTACATCACAAAGTATTTGTTTTTTATAACCAAGCTTTTAGAACAAGCAGAGACTTTTACTGAAACACCGACTTTGCTCCTGCCAATTTAACTCATTAAACTAATAAATAATAAACATAGTAAGTGTTTTAATAGAAAGTGACTCAAATCTTTTTCTTATAAACAGAATAAATTTGTTCAGTGAAGCCTGAAAGATTGTGGAAACTAAATAAAATTTATTCTAATACAGAAAATCATACAAAAATCAAGTTTAACTATTTGATTTTTATTTTAATATTTCATTGTTATTATTATTTCACATTTATTTGCCTCTAAGTACTTCTGATTTGTTGATTTTGTATTAAATGACAAAAAGTTGAAATTTGTAAAATAAGTAAAAAATAGGATAAGAAAACAAATCAGACAAAAAGCATGTGAGTCTTTTTTAAATGTAATTTAATTTATTTTCCTGATTTTGGAGGAATTTAATTTCTCAGTTATTCATGTGGATTTTATTTTTTGTTCTTTGTGTTTCTAACTGATTAAAAATCAACAAAAAAACAGAAATGGAATTTTATGAATTATGTTTCTGTGCATGAATGTCATATTTATATAAAAACCTGCAGTGATTTGACATTATTACTGCAACAATTGAATAAAATGAAGCTGCAATTGGAGGCCACCTGATGCCGTTAATCAGTTGATCTGTTTTCTCTTTAATGGCTTCATTTTTACGGTTCATTTTCTCTGATATATTTATCTGGATTTCCTCCATCATTCAGACGACATTAGCAAAGCTCAGAGGAAGAACTGCAGACTTTATCAGCACGGACAACAAATTAACCAAAACAATGATATCTAAAGGAAAAAAAACAAAACAAAGAAACTCTGCAACCTGCTAATGTTAGCAACTGATGCCTAATTTTCTTTTGATTACAAAGACGTCCCACGCTCTCCTCTCAAGTGACGTTTAATTGTTTCTCAAAGTAAATCATCAGCTCAGCAAACTAAATTTGAGAAACAACAATAACAAACTTGCAGCGCAGGGAGACGGGGAGAAAAAGAGAGACAGAAATGAATTAATTAAAGGAAAAAGAGCCATTTTGTCTGCGGTTGATGTGAAACAGAGATGAGAGAAAACAGACAAGAGTTTTCCCCTTAAATGGAGCATATGGGAGGGCAACACAACAATGAGGAAAACAACTTAAATAACACTTGTGTGTAATCATGCAAATGGAAAAGATGTGCAGAGAAAATGTCTGTTTCTATTCTCTTAATGCGCCTGAATAACAGAGGGGGAGGGTTTCAGCACAAAGGAAATGTTACCTAACCCATAAAACAATAAAAACACGAGGCTGTAAAGTTCTGCAGCCTTCAGGATGTCAAATATCACAGAGAAACCTAAAAATCAGACGACTATTATACTCCTGTCTACAGATAAATCTGGTTCAAACCCGTCAAATCTTCAACAAATACCTACAAGCCAAATATAATCGTCCAAAATACGACTAAAGCTAAAAATTTGATGAAGAAATCAACAAAATATATTTAAGGTTTTCTCATGGTAACTAGAAAATAGAGGAACGGCGCTGAAGAGTCACTAAAAACATGAGGAAGAGGCTAAAAGGAAACAGAGTTGGACCTAAAACACAACAAACAACTTCAATCATCATTTAATCAGAATATACAGAATATAATATAACATTTAATTCACTTCAACTCCAACAACTGCTAACAGTTAGCACAGGTGATGCTAACAGTGAGCGTACTCTGTTGCTAACGGTAACAGAGTACGCTCTGTTACCGTACTCTGCAAGTATACAATACAAAACACAGGTCATAATGTTTGTAGCTAACAGTTAGCATATTTAGAAGAAGAAGAATTACTTTATTCATCCCAGCAGGGAAATTATTTCGCAGTTACAGCAAGAATCTTTTATACACAGATTAACACACACACGACGGGAGCTGCGTCTGCAGGCAGCCAGCTGAGCCGGCGCCATTTTTTGAAGGAGGACATGCGGCAAAGGTCGTCGGGACCGGGAACCCGTGACGTCTGCGGGTCTAAGGCCTCCAAATGTGGGGCGTGCTAACCCCCTCAGCGCCACTACAGCACGCCCCAAATTTATTAGCTAATGGCAACATATTAGATTGCTAACAGGGAGATGCTATTACTGCTATCAATTAGTATAGCTGGTAGCTAACAGTAAACATATTTATACTATGTTGTTAACAGTTAGCATGGCTAATAGCTAACAGTTAGCTTACTTGGTAGCTAAAAGTAACTGCACTAGATTGCCAATATAATGTATTGCTACCATTTAGTTTGATTGGTAGCAAAACGTAAGCATGCTAGGTAGCTTATGGTAACTATACTAGATTGCTAACAGTGAGTATATCATATTGCTAACAATAAGTTGCAATACTAGATAGCAGTAAGTACATTGCCAGTTAACAGTCACTATACTTGGCTGCTAATGCTAACTATAATAGACTGCAAACCGTTAGCATACATGGTGGGTGTTGATACCTACATTAAACAGCTAACATTAAGTATCCTAGATCGCTAATGGTAACTTTACTCAATAGCTAACGGTGAGTACAGCCGGTAGCAATCAGCAGCTAAACTCGACTGCTTAAACTAAAATAAATGTAGTAAAATTTAAAGACTTTAAAATACTTCTTTATGGATTAGCACCACAACACATTAAAGATCTGCTGCTGTTGTCATAGCAACCCCCAGACCTCCCAGCTCTTCTGGTTCTGCTCTGCATCCCCAGAACCAGAACCCAACATGGAGAAGCAGCATTCAGCTTCTATGCTCCACAAATCTGGAACAAACTTCCAGAGAACTAAAAAACCGTCTAAACACTGAGATCTGTTAAATCAAGGCTACATTTGATTAACATCACCTGGAACATCATGAACTAGTCTGTGGTTTTTAACCTCACATCGCTGATTTTAATGATTTTTGCTTGTTTGTTGTTTTATTACAAGACAAATTTTGCATCTTTTTGGCCTTCTTGGTGTTCCATACCCAAGTAGCAGGAATGTTAAAGTGAAGAATGTGTCAAATTTAGCAACACAGAGTGAAATATAGACACTTAAAACCACAAATTATTATTAGTTTACACAAATCTACACAATGAGCTTCACTGCAGGCTGGAGGCAAAAACACAAAGACACAGAAATGCAGCTTTTGAGCAAAACCTCCACTAAACACCATGCTAATATAGCGCTTTAGCATTAGCTTCCACTAAAAAACATGCTAATATAGGGCTTTAGCATTAGCTTCCACTAAAAAACATGCTAATATAGGGCTTTAGCATTAGCTTCCACTAAAAACCATGCTAATATAGCGCTTTAGCATTAGCTTCCACTAAAAAACATGCTAATATAGGGCTTTAGCATTAGCTTCCACTAAAAACCATGCTAATATAGGGCTTTAGCATTAGCTTCCACTAAAAACCATGTTACTATAATGCTTTAGCATTAGCTTCCACTAAATACCATGTTATTATATCTCTATAGCGCTAGAGTCAAATAAGTACCGTCTTGATTTAGCGTTTTAGCGTTAGCAGAATTAATATTTATGATTAGAGTTAGCGTAGCTACATTTTTAGCTCGTGGTGCCAACTGCTGGTGAATATTATGGAATAATATCAAATAAATATCAGATGTTTATTCTGTCCCTCCAGTATTTCATCAGTTTTGTAAACAGAAATAATTGGCATTTTAAAGTCGAGTTCTGATGAATTTAGTCAACAGAAAGTCACAAAGTTTTTATATTGTCTGTAATTACAGACAGAAACAACAGCAGCTCCTGGAAACAAGATGTTCCTGGAAGTTTGTGTTTTAGTGGTTTGGTGTTCAGAAAGTTAGCAGCTCTTCTTCTTCAAAAAGAAATCACAGAAAACAGAGCAGTGATTATGAAACCAGAACCGGTGGCTCTACAGAACCAACTTAAACCTGCAAAGCTTCGGCTTCATTTTCTGCTCCCTTGCACAGCAAACCGGCGCCTCCTGCCAACAAACCGGTGGGAAGTCGGGCGATGGCGGCCCGGACGGATCCAGAACGCCGTCGACAACCAAACTATTCGCTACCAGCAACATTTAGTGGAGGAAGAAGCTGCAGAACCAGGAAGAAAAAACGCAGCGTTCCTGCAAGAGGCCACAGATCGTCCAGAGAAACTGCAGTTTGCAGGTGGAAACAGCAGAAACGCTTCCATCAGGATTTACTGATGGAAAATCCGACCTCTGACCTGGACTCTTCAGATCACACTCATCTTTCTCTTCCTGTCCTCCCTCTCCTGCCGTTCGCTCTTCTCTCCTTCCTCCGCCGAAGGAAGGAAGGACAAAACGGACTCCCGCCGACACGCTGCATATTCAGCCATCGTTAACGAGCAAAGACCCGAGCAAAGACCCGAGCAAAGACCGATACAAAAAGAAAAACCAACTTCAACACAAACGCCGAGATATTAAAGAAATGCTTCAAATCTAAAACCAAACAGCAGCAAAAGCAGAAAACATGGAACCCGAATGCTGCAGCAGCATCGATGTTAAACACAAACAGAGACGCTCTGCGATCCGATAAAACCGTCTGCGATCAAACATAACGCTCCCCGAAACACAACTGGAAGAAAAACAGTTAAAAAACAGAAAATAACTGAAAGAACCGAGAAAACATGGATCAACAGTGAAAAAACAAAATCAAGTTTTAACTAATTCAAGAAGTGAAATAAACTTCTAAATAACTAAAATGTAATAAAATGCAGCAATCGCTATAATTATAAGCTATAAAAATGGTAAAATCTGTAAAAAAATAAAATAAAGTAAAAGAACGTCAAAAACGTTAAAACAATCAAATCTATAAAAAAAACTTTAAATCATGAGAAGCGCAAAAAAATATCAATATAAAAGTTTAGCTTTAAATTACAGGTACAAAAATTAAATATAAATAACTAAAATCTGTGAATACTTTTCAATATTGAGCATAAAAATAAAAAATTTAACTAAAACGTTTAAAAAATAAAACTCTTCAAAAACTTTAAGAAGTTTTTAGAAAGCATAAAAGCTAAACACAAATCTGTAAAAATATTTAAGCTTAAAAATTAAAATAGTCACTGCTAAAGCTGTAAAACATTAAAACACAACAACGGTAACTATACAAACTATTAATACGTTCAATGTTGGCCACAAAAATTAAGAAATTAACTAAAAATAATGTAAAGAGAAACTTCTTCAATAACTTCTAAAACGGTTTCAGAAAACTCAAAAGCTAAAAAACTGTAAAATATTAAAGTTAGAAAACTAAATATTTTGACTGAAAAAGGAAAAATAATTTGTGTTTAACTTGTGAAACTTGAAATTAATTGCAAAAAACAAGAAACACCCTAATAAACAAAACCATAATGAAACATTTGAAACATTAATAAACATATTACAATACAATAAACATCCTCTGTTATTTATAAACAAACTGCAGATCATAAAACCAGAGAATCATCATCATCACTTTGTCCATACGGAAGCCCAGCAGGGACATCCTTCAATCCCACAAATGAAAGAAAACATCAGCACTTTTTATTCACCAAAAACCAGCATCACTTACTGAGGACGGCAAGCCGGGAGGGACCTTCCGCACTTTTTTTGTGTGGACCTCTGCAAGAGAAATAAAACAGCAAAAGGTGATTTTAAGAGGCGATTCCACTTCCTGTCAACAGGAGCGCCGCTCAGAAAGACGCTTCGGAGGAAAAACAGGCAGGATAGAGAGAGCAGCACAAAATAGGCAGAAAATAGAGAGAGCGGCACAAAAAGAGGCAGCAGATAGAGAGCGGCACAAAAAGAGGCAGCTCCTGTAATATTTATATTAGTGTTCAGAGTTTCTCTCAAGGAGACGCTACTATTAATTCAGAAGGTGAGGCTGTGATGGGAAAATTAGCTGCGTTTTCTATTAAAGTGTATGTGTGTGTGTGTGTGTCTGGGCGTGCATGTGGAGGTGTGTGTGTGTGTGTGTGTGTGTGTGTGGGCGTGCGTGTGGGGGTGTGTGTGTGTGTGTGGGCGTGCGTGTGGGGGGGTGTGTGTGTGTGTGTCGTCTGAAGGCTGAAAGCCCCCAAGGTTTTCGTTATGTCCTGTTTTCAAAGCGACCAAACACGGTTCGTCTCCGTTTCAGCCAGATGTTCGCTGCTCACTGATTGGTAGAAATTTAAATCAGGACGGCAAAATATTCTAACATCAATAACCAGGGTGACACATTTCAACAAAAAATATGTTTTATATTCAGCATTCAGTGTAAAAAAATAGAAGCACAATTTAAGCTGCACTTAACAGGAGAACTCTGCTTGTGTTACTATATATTTTATTAATTAGCGTGTAATTAACATTTTATTCAGTTAAAAATGTACATTTACTACACTGCTAGCAAATTAAATAAAACTAAGCAATTTTATGTGCAATTGTTATGGCTGTATGTGGAGATTATTCATGAATTTGCAAAAAAAAGGACAATATAATATAAAATTACTTAATTTTATTAAATTATATAAAAGTAAATGCTAAATAATGAAAATAAGAACATCCTAACAATCTGAATATTGAAATTAGTTCTGTATTTAACATTAAATAAAGCGATAAAAAGCTGTTTTTGTCATTATGAAGCTAGTTCTAATTAGTTCTATGTATTTATTTATGAAAATAAAAATGATTACAAAAGTGTTGGCCTAATAAAGCCACTGCCAGGAATTTATTTAATAAATTGCTAAATTTATAACATAATTTTGAGATTTCTGACTGAAAAACATTTTATCCATTTATCAACCTGTTGGATTTGTGTTAATGTGTCTTTAAAGACACAATTTAGAATAAAAAAATAAATAAAACAAAAACATCTCATTAATCAGAAACCTCAGGTCCCACACTGGGGCTGAGAACCTCATGTTGGAAACCTCTGTGATGTTTCAAAGAAAAATAACATAAAAAATCTTTTGATGTAGAAAAAGTTTTAAAGGAACAGGAGCCTCACCCATGGCGTCCATGTGCAGCGCTCTCCTGCGCGGGTTGGACCCGTAGTGCTGGTAGTACTGACCCGCCGGCTTGGTGGGCGACGCCGCGCTGGGGCTGCCCATCGCCAGCTCGCCGCCCAGAACCGCCTGGAGGGTCAGGAGAGGCGGGCGACCGAAAACACAACAGAACCAGAGAAACAGACTCATTAGCATCATTAGGCTAATTATGTTAGCGTTATTTAGCACTAGATAATTAAAAATTATAGCATCAGCTAAATAATTATCAATAACAAAAGGAAAAAACTGCTCAAAATGAAATAGATCTGTAAGTCAAACATTTCACTAAACCTCAACACCAAGAAGTTCTAGAAGTTTTTATTCAGAACAAACAAAAACATTCTGCATCCGCCTAGTTCTGACTTATTTATCTAAAACTGAACAAAACAAAAACTAGAGCTGGAAATTTGAATTTATCATTGCAAACATTAAAATCACAACTATATCCAAACTTCCCTCCATATTTTTCAGCTAAACGTCTCTTAGCATTACCTGGACCGCTGTGAGAATCATTTCAAGGCCTTTAAATGGCCCCCGGGCCACATTTTGGACACCATTCTTAACGTTTTCTTTGCTCTAAAGGGAAAAGTTTGGATGTTCTTCCAGGCTTTGGCAAAGCTACGTTTTCATCAAACCACCACAAAGTCATGCTGTATCCCATTAATGCCTATTGATGCATATTTTACACACAGTAATAAGTTCACTGGAAGCTCTTCGCCACCATCTAGTGGTCAGAGTTACAACTAGCTCATTGGGACATTTAATATCGGCTTCTAGGCTTTTTGTGCAATCGTTAAATACGTCTCTACACAATTTTGGCAGTAAAAAGTCAAGTATTAAATTTTTTTATGAATACAAAAAGATTTAAACATTAAAGAGTTAAAACAACCACAGTATGATACTACCACCACCTTGTGCAGCAGTTCCTACACTGTTTTGCCTCTCCATACAACTACTCTATGTTTTTATGATGGAAAGCATTTAGAACTGCTTTGTAGCTGAAATGAGTTATATTATATAAGATTGATTGATTGATTGATTGATTGATTGATTGATTGATTGATTGATTGACTGATTGATTGATTGAAACCTCTTTTGACAAATTGAAAAACAGCTCATTCTCTTGATTTGACTGCTGAGTCTTCAGAGTCAAAACAAAATATCTGGACAGAAAAATTTTCTCACTGACTTGGAACTAATTTTCAAATTAAATGACAAATTGGTTTGCTATACATTGCAGGACGGCCAAGTAGCTTTTAAAACCTCACATTTACAACATTTATCAACATAAATAATATTATAGGACACCAGGATCAGGACTGTAAAATGTTAGTTTTCATTATTTAATAACATAAAAATAAGAATATTTGTATGTTTCTGGTACGCCTGTAAATCTGATGCACAAACTACAGCCGCTAGCAACAGAAACGTCTTCTCTGGTCCGCTGGATTTTAATTTCTGCTTCAAAAATCGATCCGACTGGACGCTAGAAAAGACTATTGTTGTGTTCAAGTTGTGCTAAAAGATGTTAGCCTATCAGTGCAGCTACGATAGCCTAAATTAGCATCTGAATGCTAAGCAGGAAGCAGCCAGCGCCCACATTTCTAAAGAAGCTCCATGAATGATCAGGACTTCCTGAAACCTTATTCAATAATTTATCAATTCTTATTTTGTAAATAAACTGCAAAAGCACAAAATCTGACCAAATATTTTTACTTTAGGTTCTAATGCAAAAATCTTAATACACTTAAAATAAGAAAAATCAAACTTTTCAGGACGAAATTTGAGCTTTTCAGTAAATAATTTCTTAAAATTGATGTAAAAAATAAAATTAAAAAAGTGTTATTTCAAGTGCTACTAAAAATACTTCATAAGATTTGCAGAGTACATAAGTTTTTCCAATTAATTTTGATTACTTAATTACAGACTTTGAAATAAACTGTATTAAATATTTTAATTGAGTAAAAAGTTATTTGAGAACTTACTGCAGGTTAAATCTCCATTCTAGCTCCAAACTCCTGGTATAATTTCAGGTGTGAATATCTGGACCGGAGCAGAAACTAACCGAAACAAACCCAGAAACGTCACAGATGTGTGTTTTTCAGGCCGATCCTACCTGGAACCAGCAGAACCAGAACCATGACGTTCACCTCCCGACTCAAACCGACTCCGACTCTGAGCCGCGACTCTGTTTACGCCTCACAGCGCTCCCTCTCTCTCTCCCACACACACACACACACACACACACACACACACACACACACACACACACACACACATTGTCCCGCTAATTAAGTTCAGTGATTTCTGCAGCAACAAGTGGCATCTGGGCCGATTCAGGCAGAGAGAGGGTTTCTTTTTTTATTCAAAGTGGCGCAGAAAGTTTGTTGGAGGTGAAAAAGAAGCCGCCTCTCCCTCCGCCCGTAAATAGACTCCTCTGACATGTTTTTTTCCCAGCTCCTCGTTAAGTAATTAGCGTGTGGTGTGTTTTAGGCAGAGGAGTGTGTTTAGACTCCGGGCGCGGAGGAGGGAGGGTGTTTTCTCTTTCTCTCTCCTCCTGATCTGAATTCTCATCAGCGAACCTGTTCCGTCTGAAAACAAAAAAGTTAGCGCAGACTTTTCTCATGCTAAGCAGGGCCTAAGTAGGCCAATTACAGGGCCGCCCTCGGCCCCGGGGCCCAAAAACAAAAGGGCCCTTGTCTTAAATAAAGTCAGCCAGACAGAAAGGCGCACAGTCGCGCAGTGTTCCCGCCGCCCCGGTGGGGCTCGGTGCACGCCCGCCATCGGGGCTAAAAGGAGGTTCCCACTAAAACAAAAAGGGTCTCAGTGATTGTGCTCGCCTTTCTTTCTTTTCTCCTGCAGAGAAACCCGAGCGTCAAGCCAGGTCTCCACGGCAACTAGACGGGGTCGCCGAGGCAGGAGGACGCCCGTCTGGCCCGACTGCATCTCGTTACCTGGACCGTATGCTTCTCGACGAATTAAATCGGAAATAAACGTCGCAGTAGCAGTTTGAAAACGCGCCGTCCGCACGGGGAAGCACGGTGGAGGCTGCATCATGACGTGGGGAAGGCGAGTCCAGAACAATTCTGGTGGAAAATCAGTGACTCAGAGGCCATTATCACTCTTTAAAAGGTTTTAAAACGGGAAAGACAGGAAGCACACTGCAAAAATACAAAGTCTTACAGTGTATTTTCTGTCTATATTATGGAAATAAAACAAAAGTAACTTTTCAGTAAAACATAGAAGCTAGTTTTACATCAATGACACCTTAATATCGATTTTAAAAAGTATCAGTTCCTTTTATAACAAGACACTTTACCATGTTAGAAGTGACATAATCTGTCAGTTGAACTAAGACTTTAAAAATCAATTTTAAGGACATTTTGGCTAAAATAAGATTAAATCTTTGCTGAAAAGTTTTCTAGTTTTTTTTCCCCCAAATGCATTAAATATTTGCACTAGAAACATCCAAGGAAATAAATAATAATTTTCTGTCCCACCATCACAAACATAAAAGGAGTTCTGCTACAAGCTAACGAGGTGTTCACTGCAACGCTTCATTCATGGAAATGTTTGTTTTTGAAAAGCTTTTAGCTCTTTATTTACAAGGAAACAGCGTCTAAAGGTTGGGCTGAAAATGGTTCTCGTTCGTTAGCATCCTGCAATTTTTTTATGTGCTTAGCAGTTTAGTGTCAGTTTTAAATAATTTTTTTGAACATTTTAAGTAGCTTAGCACTAGTTTCTGGTAATTTTCTAAAGTGTTCAGCGATTTAGCGTTAGCTTCTGCTATTTTAAAAAATGAATTTAGCAGTTTAGCAATGTATTAGCTATGTATTTTATGTTTTCAGCAGATTAGCTGAAAATATTAGCTTCTGTTCATTTTAAATAAATGTAGCAGTGTAGCATGAGCTTCAGTTAAGTATTTGATGTTTAGTGTTAGTTTCTGTACATTTTTTATGCGTTTAGCGGTTTAGCATTAGCAAAGCTAATATTCTTGTTTAACAAATTAGTGTTTAGTGAACCTAACGTTAGGTTAGCTATGCTCACCACTGACAACAAGTACTGCTGATTTTAGTACAAACATATATTCTCCATTTCAAAAATGGGGGCCATTTTGAAAAGTGTCCAACAGCAAAAGGAGAAAAGATCAAGAAAATATGTATGATTTTTAAGGTTGAAAAATTCATCCAATTGGTGACATTAAATCTTTTTTTCATGAAAAATTAAATATTGAATATTTTTGTTGTCCATTAATAATTGTAACTTTAAGGTGTTACTTGTTGTATGTTACAGTTTTACAGTGTCCAGTTCAGTAAATATCAGGACAACAAGACACTTCCCGGAGTTTACTGGAGCGACTGTTAGCTAAGCTAGCGTTACACACTGTGAGCAGAATAAAAGTATTTCTCCATTTTTCAAATTTTTTTCCAAAGGTTTTCTAAATTAAAATCCTTTATTGACCAGACAACCTCCACAGCTTCTTCGTCTCGGCTGGTTTTCTCCGTGCAGCAGCAGCAGCCTCCGGGTCCGACTCCCTCAGGAGTGTGTGTGTGTGCGTGCGCGGGGGTGTGTGTGTGTCAGCTGGCGTACAGGTGCGCCGCTGCCTCGCCAGCACTTCCTGGTAATTAATGACTCCTTCCTGCCTCCTCCCTCCCTCCTTCCTCGCGTCTCTCATGCTGGAAATTGATGACACGTGAGCGCCGCGCGAGGGCGGAGGAGGCAGTCGCTGCGGTAACGCTGCTTGTGTCGGACTCAGGCAGCCATCCATCATGGAGGACGGCTTCGTTCGTATCTGCATGCGTTTATTTTTGTGCGTCAAGCGATCCGGTGGTGTGTCGGTCCGATTGGTTGTGTGCGCCGTGCGTCTCCGCCTCGCTCTCTGGTGATCCGTCTTGGTTATTATGGTCTGTATGAGCAGCTGGGACCCAGTCGGCAACGGCAACGGGTTTCAGTGGCAACGGAACGACGGATGGGAAGCTCAACAAGCCGAGGCGGGTTTATTAAGATGTCCAGTTATTTGTTACTAGAAGATTGGATTTGATTGGTTCTGGCTGAGGCTGGTTGGCCAATCAGAGAGCTCGGATTCGACAGGATCACTTCCTGTCGGTCCAGAAGGTCGAATACAAACAGTTCAACCAAAATCAATAATCAATAATGAACAGAGCAGCAATATTTCTTTATCTTAGCATCAAGTAAACATCCAACCGTACATCATTCAACCATCCAGCATCCGACTTTGAATCTATCCATCCATCCATCCATCCATCCATCCATCCATCATCCATCCATCCATCCTTCTATCATCCAACCAACCATCCATCCATCCATCCATCCATCCATCCATTCATCCTTCTATCATCCATCCATCCATCCATCCATCCATCCATCATCAATCCATCCATCCTTCTATCATCCAACCAACCATCCATCCATCCATCCATCCATTATCCATCCATCCATTCATCCTTCTATCATCCATCCATCCATCCATCCATCCATCCATCCATCCATCCTCGTCTCTCTGGGTAAATGAAGACGGCAACATGTTGCTCAAATGTTTTAATTGTTTTGAGCGGCAGCAACTGAAAATGCAACAAATGTTGCAACTTTGACCTCCAATCTCAGGTGAGAGATTCTGTGAGGTCTCAGTTGGACTATGAAGGTTAAAAATGGCTTCTAGTGAATCCTACAGTTGCCGGACCGTGGGACTCAATGACTGGAGCTGGGAAGGAAACCTCAACAGAAAAACCAGTTTCAACTGGATCTGGGTTCAGTTCTGGTCAGTCATGTCCAACAATATCTGAAAGTTTGAGTCTGTTTCCCCGTGAAACCGTCGTAGATTCATCCCATAAAGTAAACAACCAAACCAAAAACGAAGCAAACGCTTCAGAGCAGGACTGACTTCAACAAGACGTCTTCCTCTGTCTTCCATCGGCTTCACACGCTAACAGCCAATCACACACAGCGAGCAGTTCAAAGCATTTCTCCTTAATTAGCGCTCAACGCTTGGCTTGACAAATAAATAGTGATCATTTAAGAACACTTAGAGAGGAATCAGACAGCACATTACACCTCGCAGTATCTGGCAGCATCCTAAATGCAATTAAAAGGATGGAAAGCATGAGGTGGGGGAATTCAAGATGAAGGGAGGAGGAAATATTAAGGACAGGAGGGAGAAAACAATTAGCCGAGTGTTTGGTGAGATGGAAAGGTAAAAAACAGAAAAATACAAACCATGATGAATGACAGGAGAGAAAGGAAAACCAACACAAGACAGAATCATGAAAAAGCAGCCAAAGAGGCGTAGAAAACCAAATATTTTAAAAAAACAGTTGAAAATCAGATGGAAGAAGATAAAATGGATCAAGAGATAAATAAATAAATGATAACTGAGCAGTTTGTTAGCAGTTCAGTGTTAGCTTCCAAACATCTTTTTTAAACTTTTAAGTGGCTTCCGGTAATTTCTTAATATGTTTAATGCTTTAGTGTTAGCTTCAGCTACTTTTTAAAATGCATTTAGCATTAGCTTCAGGTAAGTATTTTATGTTTTCAGCACATTAGAGTAGCTTCCAAAAATGTTTTATGTGTTGAGCAAGTTAGCATTAGCTTCTGCTTTTATGTGTTTAGAAGTTTAGCATTAGCTTCTGCTTTTATGTGTTTAGAAGTTTAGCATTAGCTTCTGCTTTTATGTGTTTGGAAGTTTAGCATTAGCTTCTGCTTTTATGTGTTTGTAAGATTGGTGTTAGCTTCTGGTAATTTTTTAAATAATTGTAGTAGTTTACCATTAGCTTCAGTTAAGTATTTTATGTTTTAAGCGGTTTGGCGTTAGATTCTTTAAAATTTTTGTTAATGTTTTTAACAGTTTAGTGTTAGTTTCTCCTATCTTTTAAATAAATTTTAAAGTTTAGCATTAGCTTAAGCTAAGTAATTTATGATTTCAGTAAATTTGCTTTAGCTTCTGCTTTTAAATAATTGTAGCAGTTTAGCATTAGCTTCAGTTAAGTATTTTATGTTTTCAGCACATTAGAGTAGCTTCCAAAAATGTTTTATGTGTTGAGCAAGTTAGCATTAGCTTCTGCTTTTATGTGTTTAGAAGTTTAGCATTAGCTTCTGCTTTTATGTGTTTAGAAGTTTAGCATTAGCTTCTGCTTTTATGTGTTTGGAAGTTTAGCATTAGCTTCTGCTTTTATGTGTTTGTAAGATTGGTGTTAGCTTCTGGTAATTTTTTAAATAATTGTAGTAGTTTACCATTAGCTTCAGTTAAGTATTTTATGTTTTAAGCGGTTTGGCGTTAGATTCTTTAAAATTTTTGTTAATGTTTTTAACAGTTTAGTGTTAGTTTCTCCTATCTTTTAAATAAATTTTAAAGTTTAGCATTAGCTTAAGCTAAGTAATTTATGATTTCAGTAAATTTGCTTTAGCTTCTGTTTTTAAATAATTGTAGCAGTTTAGCATTAGCTTCAGTTAAGTATTTTATGTTTAATGTTATAGTTTTTTTATGTGTTTGGTGGTTCAGCATTAACAATTTAGGTCTGAAATGCATGACACACTTTTCAGATTTTTATTCTTAAAAGTATTTAATTTTTTCTTCTCGACTTCAATAAATATGTTAAAAGTGAGGAAAAAGTTGAAAGGGTGTGAATACTTTTTGAAGATAAACGGAGTGAGACGTCGTCCTTTAATAATAATAATTTTAAAACGTCCCTGGGTCGTCCCTTAATCTGTCACAGATAAGAATCCGGAGGAAGAGGAAAATATCCGCTGACTCTTCGTCGTCTGATGGAGGCTGGATGTGAGGAGTGTGTGCGATCTGCCGGTGTGTGTGTCAGCTCTGCAGTGTGGATGTGACAGCTCAGCTCTGTTCGGTGTCTGTTACCAGCTGTTGGCGCGCGGTGTGTGTGTAACGTGTGACAGCGCAGCGTTTGATGTTCGACACATCAGAGAGAGGAGAGGGTTAAAGCGGCTGACAGAGGAGCTCCCCGCGTCGCCTCGTGATGCCTGACAGAAACTTCTGGAACAAACCCAACCGCCTGGCGCACAAAGCAACCAGATCCGCTGACCTTAAACCGGTTTTACCTCAACTTCACCAGATACTGGCCTAAACAAAACCTGTCTCGCAGCAGGAAGCAGACCAGAGATCTCAAAAAGCAACTCATCGCATCATCATCTAAAAAAATTCAAGAATAGATATGGATTCAATTGGTGACATAAATCACAATATATGTTACAGTTTCAGATGACTTCTTTTTAGATTGTCATCTTTCCATCAAGCAAATATATTTTCGCTATTCCAATTTGCATAATTTCAGTGGAAAAGCAGCTAGTGTCAAAACAACCAAACCCTTTGAGCGACCTGTTCCCCTCCTGGCCTGTGGGGGCGCTGCACCAAGAACCACTGAAGGATACAACACAAAAACCTCTGAAGACACTGAGAGCAACTTCCTTCACCAAATGGAAACTAAAATGGAGTTGTCAAATTTCATTGGTTGGAAGATTTCTCGAGCCATTTTTTCAGCTAGCGCTAGGCTAGCGCTAGAGTTTTGGTTGTATTTACCCAGAATGCCCTGCGCTGTAGTCCACTTCCTGTTTTTTGGGGGGTCTCTGGTCTGCTTGACGTTCACATATGCATTCAAACCAAACCTGAATTCACGTCATCTGAATTAAGACCGGTTTTTGGAGGACCAGAGGTCAGAGGTCGATTAGCATTCACATCAACCAAACCAGATTTTCTAGGCAGACGGACAGGAGTTGGATTAAAGCGATTTGTCTATAAACCTCCATCTGGGTTGGGTTGAAGTGAACTCTGGTTTAGTTTGAATGCATATGGAAACACAAAGCGGGCCAGAGACCGCTCCGAAAGCAAGAAGTGGACTACAGCGCAGGGCATTCTGGGTAAATACAACTAAACAACGTGCTAGCCTAGCATTAGCAGGATAAATGGCTTGAGAAATCTTCCAATTGCTAAAATCTGACACCTCCATTTTTACTTCGATTTGGTGCAGAAGGAAGTTGCTCTCAGTGTCTTCAGAGGTTTTCATGTCATTTCCTTCAGTGGTTCTTGGTGCAGCGCCCCCACAGGCCAGGAGGGGAACAGGTTGGTTTGACTCAGAGCAGAGAGAAAGAACCACAGCAGCTGGAGATGCATTTTTGTCCCAAATTAAACCATTTCTTCCAGACTATCGGGTAGGGAAACCCTCACTGAGTGGAACAAGATCTTTTCTGTAGGCCAAAGTTTTCCAGACCAAGTCCATCTGTTCAGCAGATGAAGGTGGACCAAACCCAACTCTTCCATTTTGGTTTCATCGTTAATAAATAATGATTTTTATGAGATCTGTAGATATCATAAAGGGCTGTGCTTCCATTTCACCCTGACTGTATCTCTAACAGCTTAATAATTTCACACAACATGGAAACAGTAAACAATCCTCTGGGTGGTCCGGATACCAAAACACACACACACACACACACCGTCAGCTGTCACAGCTCAGGCGTCGACACACACAGGCCTGCGCGCGCTCGTCTGCATTAAGGTGCGTTAGTGATTGATGGCAAAAACAAAATAAAGCCGAGTCGATCTGTGCGGTCGGCAGATGAGACTAAATGATGGCTGAGAGTCTCTGGAGAGCCCGAGCAGCTGGATCTGCGTGTTGAGCGTTCGGACCTGGAGAGCAGCTGGAGAGGAAAACGCTCCGATTTATGAATCAAAACTTTGGTTTTTACTACGCAAATAATCTCCTAATGCTGCCTAATAACATGCATACACAACAGTAGTTATGCTGGTGCACATACTGTATTAAAACAGCAGTTATTACTTTATTAATGCAGAGATAAATATATGGAGCTAAACTGGGGCCATAAAGTTTGTTACCAAAAATAATTATTTAAATCTGAAAAAAAAAAAGTTCAAAATTGATTTTGAGATCAGGTTTTAGGTTTTTCTTTTCTTTCTTTTTAGTTTCAAACTGATAAAAACCAGACAACCAAAAACTGCAGGTGTATGGAGCTAAATGGGTGCCATCAAGTTTATAAACTAAAAGGAAAAAGGAACTTAAACGTCTGACCTTGCTTGGATTGGAGGCAGAGCCTCAGATAGGGGATACATATGGGGTGTTGAGTCATGACTGACAGCTCAACACAGAGACTATACGGAGCTAAATTATGGCCATAAAGGTAGTTCCAAAAACATTTTTTGAAACTGAAAATAATTTAACTGAAAAAAAGATTTGAAACTGAAAAAACTTAACATGTTTCACTGATAAAAACTGGTTTTAACAACACAACAGAAAACCTTACTGGAAAAAATATCACACGGATCATTTTGCGTAGCATTTTCAGTGTGAATCAGACACAGGATCAATATTCCGACGTGAAATCTAAATAGAAAATTGGAAAAGTCAAACTGGGTTTGGATAAAAACCATAAAACCCAACATATAGAAGCAGCATTCAGCTTCTATGCAACACAAATCTGGGACAAACTTCCAGAAAACTGCAAAACGGCCGAAACACAGAGTGCTTCAAATGATGTCTTTAGAGCCCTGCAGCTCGGCGTAAACAGGTCAAAGTTTCCGAAATCCTTTAAGTAAAATTCCTTCACTCATAAGCTGTGTTTCCATCACAAACCTCTACAAAACTGTTAATATTCCCAAATGTAATGTAATATATAAATTAAATATGAAATGCAATATGTTCAGAGTTATGGTCGTCCAACTACTTCCTGTCTGTCTTCTTCGTGGTTTCTGTCAGTAGTAACATCCGGTTGTTGATCATGTGACTCGTGAAATGCCAAAAAAAAAATGTTTCCATTACAGCTTTGTGAAATAAACCGAAACCAATGCAGCCAAAAAAAAAACCTTTTCAAGAGTTTCTCAAAATTAACGCGTTTCCATTCAGCAAATTTATTTTCAAAAATTATGCAGTCAGTGGACAAACTGCTACTGTAATTAATGTTTTTGCACTTTTTTCTTCCCAATGTTTGCCGATTGTCTGCCAGAAGTAAAAGCTAATTATTCTCTTTTTCCATACTTGTGTTTTATTACCAATAACAATAAGCTGAAATAACTTCTTTTCAGGTTTTCTACTCCCCTGAATTATAAGCAATTTCATAATTATAGTAATTGTTTTTAAAAAATCTGATTTTCTGCTGTGAATAAACACTGCAGAGCAAACATGACAGGAAAATCAAAGTATTTAAACGTTTAAATGTGATTATACGAGTGAAAAACGGCATGTTTGGAGCTGAACTGCAGCTTTGTGGTGAAGTTCTGTTGGAGAGCCATTACTCCGCAGTCTCTCGAACCGACAGATTAGATCTGGGGTCAAAGGTCAGCATGTTTGAAGAGCCTCTGGAGTGTTTAAAGGGCCATTTCAGCTCGTGGAGGACTGAGCGAGGAAGCTGCTGCTGCACCTGCGGAGGTCTGAGCAGGTGATGAAAACTCGGCCTGCTGCAGCTTATTGACGCAGTTTGCACCCCGTAATTCAAATCCATCTACATACATTTCCCTCATGCGTGTTCGCATAATGTCTGAGGCAGACGCATATTTATGCAAACGGCTGATTTTATGTGCCTGGATTTAAGTGCACATGTTTGCATTTCAAGACTTAAAAAATGAAGCCTTCAGTCATTTTTAATACTTTATTTCTTGTAGCATTAGACGCAGGCTGCGGCCCAGTCAAAGTCACATGACTACCCTCCTTCAGATAGCAGCCATGGGTGGGATGTACGACCCAGGATGATGCTTCCACCGCCGCTTTACGGCTCCGCATCACCTCTGAAATACGCTAACAACAAACAAACAGATGATCTCAACTCCAGCAAAGGAATTCAATAAACTCTGGACCCGAGACGAAGCAGCAGAAGATAAAGCTACAACACATTCACTAAAACACAAAGTATTACCAAGTATTTTTAATCTAGTTTCTAGTTTAATACACTTGAATTAAAACTAAATGCTATCACTTCACAAATGTTCATCTATAAATCATTAATAACTGTTTATTGTGAGAAGGATGCTAAAAAAATGAGAATGCCAGTGTATCAGGCATCTTTGGGGGTAAAGTTCAAAACGTTGATACAAACTGCCTCCAATCAGGAATCAGAAAAGCAAACTGCTGATATAAACATGGATCAGTGAAAACCTCTCCGCCCCGCTCTACGTTTTATTTTACTCCTGCTCTCTCTCAATCTTTCACTAACAGCCAAGGATGTTGGACCTCAGCCCAGCATGTAAATTAATCCAACAATTTCCATCAGGAGCCATTCAGACTCTGGAGCAGGATAATTTGACAGCAGCCCAGTCGGAAAATGGCCAGAGACGCAGCGATGTTTGATTCATTTAATATTTCTACTCTCTTCGGGTTGATGTCGTCTCAGACAAAAGCCGCAGCTGGAAGGAAGAGGAGGCTGGAAATGGCAGATCAGGACGGAAATGTTACGACTCAGTCAGGATGACAAACATTTGGTTCCTTAAACGTTCAGGTTACTTCCTGTTAGGGCCGGACAATAAATCAATATCGATATCGATAGATAATACACCCGATTCAATATTCAATATATAGAACATTCACTGAAATCCAATCCAGAACCGCAAGGCATTCTGGGAAATGTAGCTTTCTAGCTAAGCTAAGATGGTGGAATCAACTAACTCATTTGCTCTTTGGTTGCCTAGCAACAACCTGCTGGGTAACAGGCAGTTTCAAGTTCCAAACAACAGTTACAAACCCTAACCCTGGGTTTGGTCCGAGTGAACTCTGGTTCAGTTCCAATACATACGTGAACACCAAGCGAACTGGAGATCACATCAAAAGCAGGAAGCGGACTACAGCGCAGGGCATTCTGGGTAAATCAAACACAAACACATTAGCCTAGCACTAGCAGTAGAAATGGCTTGAAAAATCCTCCAATAGCTAAAATCTGATGCCACTCCATTTTTGTTTCCATTTGGTGAAGGAGGAAGTTGAGCTCAGTGTCTTCAGAGGTTTTTGGGTCATTTCATTCAGTGGTTCTTGGTGCAGCGCCCCCATAGGCCAGGAGGGGAACAGGGTTTGTTGGTTTTAAACTATTGTGAAAATAGAATAAATGTTGCAATTTCCGTCCCGAATCAAACCGAGTCTACCAGGCTATCAGGTGGGGAAACCTTTAAATGGTTCTTTTGCAAAATGTACAGGATATTAGTGGTACTACCCATAAATCTGACCCGATTTCCTTAATTTTTGGTGAATAAAAGGTGCTAATATCTTTCACATTTCTGCAATTAACAATAATGTTGACATCTTAGCAACTCTGTGTTTATATTTAGCGACTTTTCAGATAATAAAAAAATGGTATTGAACTATAAAGTGAAGATCAGTGATCAGCCAGAAAACTACAAACTCAAATTACTGGCCAAACCTTTAGCATAAATGTCTAAAATGACTTTCCATTCCAGAGGTTTTTCCAAGAAAATACAAACTCTTTTTGAATTTATAGATCATTTTGACTGAGAGAAAACTTTATCTCACCAAACAATCCCTGTACAACTTATTTTCTGAAAACCGGTGTCAGATGCAGCACCAAGAGGCGTCCATAAGTGTTTTACTGAGCAGATCTAATTTTCCACAATTATCCTCCAGCTTTCATCTCGTCTGAAACTCAAACCTTTTTGATCTGCAGGAGATCTGATGAATTCATTTCACTTATTCATGAATAATCCGCAGCACCTTGTAGCATAGCATTTTCGCCATGTGTGAATCATGGCACTTTGATAAGCCTTAATTATTATATGTTGGTGACAAAAATAAACAGAAATCCACAACATCAGACCGCACATTTCCAACAGCTTGCACTGGGATAAATCTTATGCATTTTCTAAATTGGCGGTCATCAAAGTAGAGCCAACACTTGAAGACTCTTTCTGTTTAATATTCCAGCAGCAGAATCAAAACGCAACATCTGTACGTCTTAATTATCAGCAGCACTTTAGCATGAATGCATATGCTCCACCAGAAATGAGCAGAAAACGAGAGCAGATTCAAAACAAAGCTTTCACCAAAGTCCTAATAACACCTGCTGCTATGATCTGCAAAATATCATCCTTGCATTTAAAATTAATTACAGTTAGTTTGTAAAGTTGGAAATAAGTGGCCACGTTATGAGCCTCTGTGAGAAATATAAAAATATTCCTCAAAGATGTTGTTTATGAGGAAGATGGACACATCAATCAATGCTTTTCTGTATTTTAAATTTGAATAATCGCACATAGATACATACAGAGGTCATGCAGTTAGGATATCAAAACTTTTCTAGGAAAAATATAAATATAAATATATATATTTTTCTTTGTTGATTCATTTTTGTCCATCTCAGGCAATCGATTCTAATATCTGAACAAACTGTATGAAATGCTTTAAAATCATCTGGAGGATAAAACTGGTTTTAATTGGACGGATTTGAATCAAATGTTAATAATTTAATACATTTGGACTCTTTGTAGGACTAAAACAAACTGATTACATATTATTTAATTTTCCTTTGGGATCTATACAGTGTTTTTGAATTTGAATACATTTCAATAAAATGAATTTACAGAGTAAATTCAGGAGCAGAAAACCGTTATAACAAAATATAGAACTGATTAAACCAGAACGTTTCTCAAAACAAAACTTAAAACTGGTTATAACAAGAAACTTTATCATTATAGTGAGATAAAGTTGTTAATATAAAAAAAAACTTGTTAAAATGAGAAACTTTTATATATTATGAATAAATATAATTATTTTCCGCTTTACAAATTGAACTGGATGAAATTTTAAATTGAATTTATTTATTTGGAATCAAGTGGAAATAATGAGGTTAGAATTTGATTATATGGAGCAAATATTTTTACTTTAGCAGATTCAAATAGTAATAGAAACAAGTTTATTTCAAATTAAACATAAAAATGATTTGAACAACTGTTAAAGAAATAATTTTCGTTTATTGGGAAAGGATTAACTGGAGTGAAATCCAAGTTCAAAACAAATGATCTAAAACCGAAGAACTTTTATTCTGAATTAAATCATGATTGGAATGAATTTGGTGATAACTTCTTCACTCTAAAGTAAATTAACTTCAGTAAATGTTGATTTTTCAGCACTTTTACATTCTTTCCACCAGGTTTTGATGAAGAAGTGGTCTTAGAAGCTGCAGGATGATTTTGTGGTGGTTTATTGTCATTCAGGACGTTAAAGTGATGAACACCCAGATTGCTCTTGAGTTTTTGCTCCAGTTGAGACGTTTCCACCCACAGCGACGCAGCAACAGAGGCCAGCGTCTTGCCGGCTTCTCGCCTGCTGGGCGCCGATAAAAGACACATTTAAAGTCTCACTGACCTGATGGCAGTGTGGGTTGGACTCCCTGCCGTACGGGTAAGAACTCCTCTCCGATTTACCTACATGAGAAAAAGACAACACAGTTTGTAGTCATTCATTTCACACTTCATTTCATTTCTCTCTCCTGTGTTGAAAGAGGTGAAACTTATGTTAGAAATCATATATTTACCAATTTATTCTTTATATAACCAAACATAGAGAAAACAACATGGACGTTGGTTGGGATTAGCGCAAATGTTACGTGCAAATACTTGAGACGGCCTCTAAAAAGGCTGATTGCACCTAAATACCTAAATATGCTTTAATATGCGCAGTGGAAACCGTCTCAGTGGTTCAGCCAATCAGCATCAAGGAAAACAAATGGCGCTCCTGGATTGGCTGGTTTGCAAACGCTAGCTAGTAGCGTGTCAACTAGCATGTAGCCAAGTTATCTCGGCTCCCCAAACTGTATTTTCTTTTAAATATTTTAGATCTATGATGAGATCTGCGAATAAACGGATTTTCTGCAAATTATTGGAAGAAAATTGTACAGATTCTGAACCGCGAATAGCTGAGACTATTCTAAACTACTTCCATGACTTGTAACAAACTTCAATGACGTTACAGAGTACATTTCTATTAAATGGTACTTTCAAGGGTTTACAGTTTACATCAATGAACAAAGAAATTCCCCAAACTTTACGATTATCTTCATGAAACCTACAGATTACGTTCCTAAAATTTACAAATTACTTTCTAGAACTTCTAGATTAATTTCAGAAACTTTCTGGTTATATTATGAGGTAACCTGGAGCCGTACTTTAAAGAACAAACACAAAACTTGCTGAAACTTACAGGAAACTCTCCAGAATATAGATACTATTTCTCATAAATTAACTCTTAATTACCTTTCTGAAACTTAAAGACTGCTAGCAGGAACTTAGGAAGGATTTTTCTCAAACTTGTGGGTTACTTTCCAAAACTTGAAGGGTGCTTTCCTGAATTATAGGTTGTATTTCAAACACTAATTTTACAGAATTTACAGGGACCAGAAACTAAAGTTACTTTCCTTGAACTTGCTATTTTTAGAGAACGTTCAGCATCAGGACTTTCTGGAACCACGTTAAAACTGGGCTGCATTAACCGGTGAATAAATACTTGGTATTTTTTGGAACACAGTTTGTCTAACAAACTTTATGGGTTAATTTCTCAAACTTTTCAGGGTCATTTTCCAGGTATACTTACAAGTGTGAAATTTACAGACTAGTTTCTAAACGTCACTTGTCCAAACGTCGAGTGACGTTTTATAGATAATGTTTACATTTTATATAAACATTATCTATAAAATGTTTAGTTTTGACTTCCAGATATTGTTTCACCAGTTATTTGACCAATTCTGTGACTTTACACCAAACCACTTGTACTACTTTCTGAAACCTTCATTTCTAAAATTTACTAAACTTTCTACCATTTCCTAGATTGTCCCAATACATTCCAGGTTCTTTTCACCAAACTTGAAGATTTTTTTTTCAGAAAATAAAAGGACATTTTCCATCCTGGAACTTGAGAAACACTTTTTTTTGAAATACTGGCCATATTTCAAGAATTTAAAGGTTTTTTCTTGGGAATCTCTGAGCCTTTGTGAAACTTAAAGGTAATTTTTCTGGAGAAGACATCATCATCTAAACTTTCCCCTATAAAAAGGTGTAATAATGAAGCAGTGTGTGTGTTAATGGGTCTGTTTTCCCAGCGACATGAGAACAGAGTACAGTAATCCCGTTCCACCAGCTTTCAGAAGTTATTACAGTCAAAGCCGGTTCTGATCAGAGCGTTCATGTTTCTGTTCCCTGATCTCACAGCAAAATTAAAAACACACATCTGCTCTGCCCGGAAAGCAGAGATCCACACAAAAAGCAAAGACAGTCACAAGAACCAAACGCTTCCTTTTGGGTTTGCACCAAACATTGACGCCATGTTGGACCCTCTGAACTGATCTGCTCTGGTATATCTGTTGAATAAACTGAGGACTATAAAACGCATCTTCAACTTTGAAGCCTTCTTATTTATAATGCCATTGTTCTTTCTTCTCTGAGCCTCACTGGACAAACATTTGTCTTCAGAGACTCATTAGTGCGTCTGCTAAGCAACCGTCACAAACCAAATCCAGAAAATAGCCAACCCTCGAAGAACACGCACATCTGAGACGTGGTTATGTTTCCTTCACTCCACTTAGGAGCTTCAGATTTTCCACTTGAGGTTTCACATTCCTTCAAACCTCAGCTGAGAAGAAGAGTTAGAGACGCAGTAACAATAAATCAAGGATGTCAAACTTATATCGAGATTATGGATGTCCTTAAAGGGCCGGTTGTGGTAAAATGTATTGATTAAAGCCATTAAAATATGAATAAATAGTCGCCTCTGCAGTCAATGAGTACTTCTTAAAGTTAATACTGAACATTATTAATTGGTAATTTACATTATTAATTGGTAATTTGGCAGAATATATATGAAAACTATGGAAGAAGAAAAGATTTTTTTTATCAAAAGTCAAAATTCTGAGAAAAAAGTCAGAATTTCAGATTTTGTTTTCTCTAATCCTCCCATTGAAAACTGCTTTTATTTGATTGATAAAATATTATTTAAGGATATGACGGTTATTTTCCAGGTTCTGTTTCCGTGTCCCTCTGGGACATCATAAAGCTTTACGGCGGGCCGGATTTGGCCCGCGGGCCTTGAGTTTGACACATGCACTACATGATCGCTGCTGGCGGCCATTTTTGGTTCAACTTCATACGTTGTGTTCTGGACCGGTTGCAGAGGTAAACGGCCCAGAAGGGAAACGCAGAGATCCCTCACACGTGACAAACGATGGAATTTAAACGGTTGATTCACGAAGGTTTTGGTCGTCTTATTTTATCCCGACCAGAACCAAATCCCAGTGGGACTGCAGAGGACTTCACTCCTGGAAAACATCGAGTCTCGTGGTTTTTTTTGTGGCTCTAAGTTTTTTTAAATCATGAAATTGGGTTGGGTTTCTGTCTTAGACTTAGACTGACTTTATTGTCATTTTGCATGCACAGGGTGTATACAGACTCTTGCCAAGTATTTTAGTGCAAATATATTAGCATACTTGAAATAAAACAAAATTAACTTAAAAGTAATTTTTTAGCAAGATGTAAGAGCTTGTTTTAATTAATATTGATTTTTAAAAAGTACTAGTCCCTGTGGTAGATGATTTCATTTATGATAAAACATTTCCCCATAAGTTTCAATCCCAGTTGGAGGATGAACAAAGTCACTGTGAGGGCAACAAATGGCCCCCGAGCCACACTTTGGAAACACTGATTTCTCTTTTCCATATTTTTCTTTTGTTGTTTTTTCCAGCATCTCAGTTTAATTAAACTCAGTCAAGTCTTTGTTACAGGGATGAAACATAAAGACATAATTACATTGAGAAATAACCTTTGCAGAAGATGCGTTACATTCAGCTGATCCCCATTTCATCACTGCGCCGAACATCTTTGGTGTGATTAAAATCAGACGTCCAGAGCCTGTAGAAGCAGGCCAGAGCTTGATGAGCGTGTGACGAGAGGAACTTTTATTTTTAAACCCCAAACCGAACCAACGCGTCGCTGTGAAAAAGGTGTCTGATGAATTCAGAAAATGCACCGGCTGCCGTTGTGTGTAGACAACAAAGCTAATTTCCTCTGCGGCTCCTGAACAGGCTTTCCCTCCTCTCTGAGCCGCGGGACCGCTTCGATTACTATTTTTACCACGCAGACCTTCTTTTTTGGATAAAAAAAAACCTTAAATCTGCAGCCAGTCTAAATATCAAACCGCAGTTAGTGTGTAATTACGTTCTGCTGTCGGTGCGGATGAAATGGATGAAGCGTGTTGCAGGGCTGGAATCAGGCGTGTATAGACCAGCGCTGAATGCATGCCAACATGGTAGTCGATGCAGAAGAGGTTGATAATTACAGGCGTATAGAATAGGAATGTGGTCGACCGTGTGTGTGTGTGTGTGTGGGTGTGTGTGTGTGTGTGTGTCCAATACACAGGCCTCGGATTCAGCTACAACCGATGCCAGCTGGACCAGTTTGGCACGTACACAAAGACACCCCCACACACACAAAGTACAGGAAATTACCGCCACAGATGTGCGCTTTCCCTCTCACACACATGTAAATATGTAGAATACACTACGTATTTATATTTATACCTTACTGGAGCTCCTCCGTTCACACACACACACACACACACACACACACACACACACACACACACCAACACGCAGCAACGTTGGAGTACGTTTACCAAAAAAACCCGGAGCCAACAGTCCCCCAACGGTTGTGTCCAAAAAAATTAAACAAAGCAGCAAAAATTTAAAAAATATATTTATTTAATTGAAATAGATCATGTTAGAGTGATGTATATATAAAATATATAGATATATATTTCTCTCTCTATATATATTTTCTGTTTCATTAAAATGTACCAAAGCAGCTAAAAGTGTAAAAAAAAAATCTATTTCATTAAAATAGATTTTTACATTAAAAAAAAAAATATATATATATATATATACACAACCAAAGTTTTGGTTCATATGAACCAAAACTATTAAAAGTGTAAAAATATCTACATTTAGTTGTAATAAATCATGTTAGATAAAAAAAAAGCAATATTTCTGGTACTGAAAATTTATATTGTCATACCTTGAAAGAGATTTTATTGTAAATGTTGCAAATTAAAAAAAAAATACAACAAAAAAATCAAAAAATAACTTAACACCTGACTGTGAAGACAATAAAAACCGTTTAAAACGGACGTCTGAACTGGTGTTAGAGTGGAAGTGGAGGCCTGGGTCCAGCATGGAGCTGCAAGTCGCTGGGCTGTGGGGGTTCTGGCAGCAGCTTCATTCCGTCTGGCACAGCAGCCTTAAATAAAAATACCCCATCGCCAAGCAGCGAGCAGCGCTGCGTTTATGTAAAAATACCTGGAGTACACATGTGCAGGCGGCGAAAACACCCATGGGGAAACCGCATCCATAAACACATCGTCTAAAGCAGGAGATATACTGCAGAACTGATCCGTTTGGGATTCTATAAAAATATGTTCATGTTTTTTTATTGTTTTTATTTCATTTGAGAAGATTTTTTTTGTTTTCTTTGTGGTCCTGGAAGCAGAGACAGAAAGAGCCTCTTTTACACGAAGAGTCAACGTAGCGACGCTGTCAGCTCACACTCACTCAGGAAATCATCTCTACTTTCATTTGTTTCTGTTTGATTCTGTCATCGTCTGTCATCATCAAATAAATACATCATTTTCTAAACATTTAAAAGAAATTTACATGAAAACAAAATAAAATCCTCAGTTAAAGAGAAAATCCACTAAATCTACAAAAGGAGCTTTTAAATTTTATCAAAACATTTTTAAATCAAGATCTTTGAAATAAATTCAGCCACGGCTCTTTATTTTCACCGTCCATCGTCTCCTCGGGCCGCGCACACAAACAAAAATGCTCGGTATTTTAATTTGGCTGCTGAAGAAAGAACGGCATTAAAAAGCGGAGAGGGGGCAGGAACCGAGCGGTCAGCCACAGATCGCCCGTCCTCTGGACGGGGAACATATTTCTGAAAAATATACGTGCTTTCTACCTTCAGAGAAAAATTATTACCTCAAAAATGAATTACTTCATGGAGAGAAATCAGCAAAAAAATCTATACACAGCATATCTTAATTGAATGGTTTTAAAGTGGAATATTAGTTTTCAGAGAGCCATTGAAAAAATAACAGATACTGGATAACCTTAATTATTACTCTGTAAATTAGTTTCCGTTTCTCAGGAGATCCAAATATTTCTGTCTGCACAAATGAAAAACCAGATTTTAAAATAAGATTTAAATTAAAATGTTTTGATTCATTCTGCTCTATGTACACAACGGAAGCCATGTTGACATTAACTGAGCATTTTTCTTATTTAAGTTTCAGATTTCCCAGAGCAGATACCGGGGTCAAAGGTTACCACAACAACTTCCTGTCAGAGTTTTCACAGATTAAAGAATTTCAAATTAAAGGTCACAGAAACCATAAGTAGCCTTCCTCATCTGTATCACTGCCCCTCCCCCACCTGTTGCTGGTCGCCACACTTGTTCTCCATTACAGGAAAAACTTAACTGGGTGGTTTCAATTTTCTAGTCAAGCCTGTTATGTTTGTTAGATAATACTAACAGAATAATAATATATTATATTTTTTAAAATTCTCCACTATAAAAACCTGAAAACTGAAATTATATTTAATGTAATGTGTCTTTCATCATATTACATTTTACACCTTAATGTGGATTTTGTTGGTGAAAATCAGTAAATGTTACAAATTACTCAAATTAATAATTAAAATGCCACGTTTTATCAGCAGCAGCTTGAATAATCATCAGTTTTAAACAAAAGCAGTTTGATGATGTTGTACATTTTTGTTTTATTGAATCTCAAACTGAACCAAAGTTAAAACTAAAATGATTAACCTCTCAGGATTATTCAGATTGATTCAGATGAAGGAAGTGGTTTTGTTTGGTCTGGACTCAAAGTGGACTTTTCCTTTAGTGCGGTTTGCTTTCACATTGCACTTCATGTAAGTGAACTAAACCTTGTAAATAAAATCATGAGAGTGACAGACCCAGAAAGAAAACAAAGTATTTTTCTAAATTAGAAGAAACTTCCAAGTTTGTTTTAAATACACGTTATAATTTTGGAACAACTTCTTTTTGTCTGGACACACAACATGCTGCCATGTTGAGCAGAAAATGGCGGATCAGGTTTGATTTCAGCACAATCAGCAACACTTAAGACAACAAGAATCTATTCTGAGGGCAGAAACGGATTTGAAACATATAGAAATCAATTCTCACAGTCTAAATTAAGCTTTCTTTAGGAAATAGAAATCATAAATATGAAGGTCACTCTGCCTGAGAAATCACCTCAAACTGGACCATAAATTTATTCAAAACTCTGACGTTGTGTCATCAACGTCTACAATCATTCTGGTCTTTAAGGATGAGTCCAACTTGCTACGGCTACACTAATCCTGGATTTAATGCAACGTCCTTTAAAATAAAAAGAGTGACGTTGTTGTTTATTTAAAATGTGTTTAAATCTTACAAGTTGTATAGAACGCTAAGCATTAAACAAATACCAAACATTATGATCCAATGATTTCCGTTAATAGAAATGACCTGGGTGACTTTGGGAATTTAAGAGAAAGCCTCAAAATCCCAAACGGAAAACATTAGACTCCATAAATTCTCAAAAGCCAAACTTTAAAGATTGGCATTTCCCCTGCTAACCCCAAATGACATTCTCCCCAGACAGGCGGCCCAAAGAGGCTCAATGACGGGTGACTAAGAGACGAAGCGGCCCAGTCGGCCAGCGAGCGGGCCGCAGATACCCAACCAGGAGGAGGGGCTTTTTCCAAGCCACTCTGCTATATAAAGCCCATAGAGAAGTCGGTGAGCCAGGAGGACCAAATCCCTGCTAATCCACAGCGCAGAGAGACAGAGGAAACACAAATCAGCTCCATTACAAGCTGAGCGCTAACAGGAAGCAGGAAGCTCAGCTGGGCTATTAGATATCATGACACCGCTTCCTAACAGACCAAATTAACTCTGGATTGGGTCAAGTTTGGATGCTTTTCCAAATTCCAGCAATATAATCTTACATTAAAACTGGAGCTGATTTATGTCAGATTGACTGGAAACATTGTGGTCATAAGAAGATCCTGCTCACAGGATGTAGGTGGAAAAACATTTCTCAGTCCAACCAAGGTTGTTACTGTTAACTAAAACTAATAAAATAACAAAAACTGAAATGGAGAAAACATTTTTAACTGAAATAAACAAAAACTGTAATTAATGGGGAAAAACTTTATCTGGAACTACAGACACATTGCAATGTGAGATCCTGCCGTCAAAAAGCTGCTAGCTAACAATGACTAGCATTGGTTTTAGCAGTCAAACTGTCAATATAACGGCCTAAATCTGACATGAATGCATGACATCTAAAAGAAAAAGGGACGCAGTGCTTTGTCAACACGATGATGACTAGATAAAGTCAGGAAAAAGTTTTAATTATAAATATTGTGAGGGAAAGGGAAGTAGATCAGTTATGCTAGCTTGACTTTGACAATCAAATTAACCAAATTTTAAATAAACAAGCAACATAAACTACAAAGTACGCAACAAAAAACTAAGTGGAACATGCAAAACATGCAAGTAGAGAATCACAATCAGAAATGGAACAACTTCCAAACTTGTCCAACTTGTAAAGTTGCATAAAGAACATCAGTTACTTTTCTACAACGAGGTAACTGAGTTTAGCTAGCTTGGTGTTATTAGCAAGAGTTTTCTGGGCTTTATTGATGACACTGTTGGGCTTCACTGTTTACACTGTTGTGACAGGAACAAAACCTATCAAAAAACAATACAAGCTGGTTTAATATATACTTTGTAATATAATATCTAAGATTACAGGATTAGAAACCTCAACTTGAACTGAAGACACAGACTGGTGATTAGTTTAACAGAAGTTGTTTTTCTTATTTTTGCCTGAAATTATGCCAAGTTTAAAAGGTCAGTGAAATTATTTAACATTTCCTTTGGAGTTTTTTAATTATCTGGTTCATTGGCAGGTGCTAAACTGACAAAAGGTCAGCAGGAACACAAAGCCGAGCGAGTAGACGGTGGATTTCTGTTGATCCAACAGCAGAAACCTTTAAAACCCAGCAGGTCCGCCAGCCAGCAGAGAACCTCCTTCATTCTTTTTATATGTATTGTAATAAAACAGGTACATGTGGGTTTTGATGGCTTGATCTGTTGGATTAAATTTGACCTGGGGAAAATGAACGCCCCTTATCTTTTTATTTTCCATATAAACATTGTTTTAATTTAATTTCACTGGATTGGGCCAACAGAGAGCATCTGGATTCCTTATGGAGAATCCTTACAACGTGTCACTGCTCTGCATTCAATGATGAGTTTGTTAAAAGCATACATATGTGAAGCTATAAATATCAGTAACTCTCAGGACTGCATGTGTTTTTCTATGGGTTCAAAAACCAATAACCAACACGTCTGTGGCTCTTCCAGGAACAACAGGGTTGTTTCTATTTGCCAAACTATAAATCCAAAGGTTTATCTTTTTTAATCAATTTCTTAACTTGTGCATTTGTTCCAAGTTTTGGCACTTTGATCATTGTTCATAAACTTGTAATGAAAACAAAAGCAAAGTTACTCTACTATTGTGCTTTATCCTTTTAAAATACAATTTAATTTGAAAGCTTGTGTTAAATGTTAAAAAATGGCAGAAAAAAAGTTTGATATTTCTGGACAGGAACATCGTTCTGCATTTATTGCATTCTGTGACTGTAGGGGGCGCCGTTTCTTCAGTACACACTATTTTTAACATGAAAAATACAGATAATTGACTTTACGTACAATAAACGCATATCTGACATTCTGATAAATGTTAGTTGGATGAGGATAAACTGTTGGCTGCTGTTGTGGCCTTGGCACCAAAACAAACGTCCATATATGGTCTTTCCGGTGACAAACGTAGCCAATGAAATTTGAGTTATGGCGGCTTTCAGAATATAGCAGCATGAAAACTAAAGTAGAAAATAAAACTACAATTTCTACTCATCCAGTTTCGACAATAAAAACAGAAAAATTCACGTTTTTGTTGTATTTAAAATGGAAAATGTAATTACTTTTTTTAATTACTGGTTTTCTAAAGAAAAAATAAAGACGTGCAGACAGTTGGGACTGCTGAGCTGAATTTTTACAGATAAAAGTTCATTTAAAGCACAAGTTTTCCACATTTTAGTAACAATAAACACCAAGTTTCAGTCTGTAGCTTTGTTTCTGAAGTGTCTCCTGCATTGTTTTTCATTTGTTAAATTTTCATAGTAACGCAGAATGCTCTTAACGTTGACCAGCTGTATTGTTTCAGAAGTTTCTGGATTCACTTAAATTGTTTGGTTTAATTTGAATTCTGCCTTGATTTGAATGTTCTTGTGTTTTCCTGATGCAGGTGTTTTTCCAGCCAGACCTGCCATATTCTTCTGCCTTTCTCCTCTGCGGTGATTGACTGCGTCCGTCACGTTTGCCAGCGATCGGCTTCTGGATTGGTTTCAGATTTGTCAGATGCCAAAGGAAGAAAACAACAAGATTGTTGTTCGAGTAGTAAATGCCTGAGCTCCATTTTCCCCCTGAGTTTAGATGAATCATTAAGTCTTTTCTCTGTGTGAGAGGAAGCACTCGGAAGAAATGATATTCTTTGACACCCATAAAATGAGTCCATTTTAATAAAATATATGACTAATAGTTCAATTTGATGAGGATGGCAGGGATGAGAGGAGAGGAGAAGGGTTAAACTTCCTCCTGATGCAGAGTGTTGGGGGAGGGTTAGACCGAGCCGACATGAATCATTCTGAGCGATTCAAGCGTTTCCATGACACCACCGGGCACCGGTCCAGAAGTTTCCACAAAGTCTGAGAGGTAGCCACACACACACACACACACACTAACCAACACACACCAACAGCATCGACCGCATTTCAATACGGCGGCCATGTCGTCCCGCGTTCGGCGTTTTTTACGGGAGATCACCGTTAATTTAACAGAAGATACTCGATGAGGAACCGTCTTCCTGGTGACATGCCCGCCGCCGCCATCACCACCCCCCCCACTGCAATCCCAGCAGGCACCGATTCCTTGGCACCGGAACGACTGAATACATCAAACAACAGATGAATGTATGCGAGCACCGAGAACAACTTGAGAGACGTGGCATCCATCTCACATCTGTCGCCTTCTACCTTCAGCAAAACGTCGCATTCAGCCGCAGATCCCTCCGCTTCCTTTACAATCATCTGCTGTAAATTCATACTTTAACGTAAATATAATGTTTGGGTCTGTGTTTAAGTTTTTAATGAACCAGTGTTTGTTCACAGATAACGGTCAAATTCTGCTCTGTTGTCTGATCTCAGTTTATTTCCTTCTGCCTTCAGGTTCAACGTTCAGCTACATTATTTAAAAATAATATATACTTTACTATACAATAAATGATTTAATCTGCTTAAGTTTATGTGTTTAATGAACCAGTGTTTGTTTGAAGGTAACTGTGTGTTTTAATAAATGATGTGAATTCTGCTCTATTGTCTTCCACCTAAAAAAACCAAGTAAGGCGTTAAACCAGGCTTTTATTTACTCATTTATTTCTGTTTCTTTCCTTCTAAACTTCAGCTCCTCCAGGTTATTCATCTGAAAATAATCTGCTCTAAATTTAAACTTTAGAGTAAATGAAATGTTTTAGTCTGTGTTTAAGTTGTCTATTTTGAGCTTAACAATAATGTGAATTATGTTCTATTGTCTGATATCTAAATAAAAACCCAATAACCGTTCTAATTAAGCCAGGATGCTTTATTTTTTAATACTAATTTATTTGTCTAGTTTGTAAAAATCCTTCTTAAATAAGTTCTTGTTTTGTCAGATCTGACCTGTTTATTATCATTTTCCACATATCCACCTTTCATCCTGGCTGCGTTTGCTTTGTTTTGTGCTTCATTGTTCATGAAGTCGATTCTGCTTTCATTTACTGGAGCATTTGATTTACATCCCTGATATAAAACCTAACTAGTAAAGCCAACAGCACTTTATATTCACTTTCTACCAGTAAAGCTGCTGGGATCTTTCACTGTGAGTTTCTGGACTTGGTTGGAAGATCCCACTTGTTTTGTGTGATTGATTATCATTCATAAATCCACTGAATTTAACTATTTTGCATATTTTAGAACAATAAAATGATCAAACTCAACTATGCACAGCATATTTAATAGCTTTAAAGTTAAAAATATGACTCATTTATGAACTTGTGAGCCCAATATGAGTAAATAAATATTAGAACAAAGTCTTTAACCCATTTTGTTGAAGCTCTAAAATACAAAATGTTCCCATTTTTTGGATCATGGCTTAAAATGTGTTTTTTCTGGAATCTGTGTTTAATATTTAGTAGAGTAGAAAACATTAAACTGCTTTATGTTCAGTGTTTAAACTTCAACTTTTTACATTTATTTCTGTTTTGTTTAATATTTTCTACATTTTCATAGTAAATTTCTGGCCTGCCTTCGTTTCAGTCGTTAGTTCAAGGATGAAAGTTTTCTGGTGTTTTTTCTGGATTAACAAATGAGTGAATTCAACATGATTGCATATTTTATAACAATATATTGGTTACAATCTTCATTTTTCACTGTTTTCATATGACATTTTTCTGAGATAGATAGAAAAATAATATTTGTAAAACATTATTAAGCTAGTTGAGAAAATATCAAAACTGTTCAAATGTTTATAATTTATCACAAATTAAAACAAACAAAAATGGACAGATGTGCATGTATGAGTGAATATGAATATATTGTTGCTGAGACATGAAATACAATGAATGTTATGGTTTCTGTTCCATTTGTGTCTCTTGTTTTATTAAGAATTTTACACACACACTGATTTTGGTAGTTTTACTGAACAAATTTCAACCCAGAGAACAGCAGCAAGAAAAAAAAACTAAAGTAGAAATCAAATTTCAATGTTTCAAAAGATGCGTGTGGATGGAGGTCAGAGGGACAGAAACGCAGTAGGAACACTGACTGCTCTGTTTAAAGACACATGGACGATTTTACAATGAAAAATAAACTACCAGTACAAGTTTTACTCATTTCCATCACCAAATTGAAGCTAAACAAAAACAAAATGAAAAGTGAAATAAGATAAACGGTTGAGATGTTGGAGAACCAACCAGAGTTCTTTGTTTGGTCGGGACGCCGCGGACAGAATGAAAATTAAGCTTCTGGCACCAAAATTTGCTCCTGGTTGATGTGAATGGGGCCCCCCTCCCCGATTTACCAAATAACCTTCATTATCTAAAGCTGCCCCCCTTTACCAACCTCACCCTCCTCCACCCTCCTCCACCCTGGCATCAGCCCACAAACACAAACAACAAGGAGGCGACAAACCGGGGCCGCGCCTCAGAGCCGTCCGCGCAGCAGGACCGCCGCACAACGCCGCAAACGCTTCGATGCTGCGTTCGCAACGTCAGAAACACAACATTAATGTGAAATAATAATAACAGAAAAAGTAAGTGAGACATCTACGTGAATTTATTTATTTATTGGAATCGAGTTTAAGACGTTCCCCCTTCACGAAGCTTCTGTTCAGCGAAAGCCGGCGACTGGCGGCGAACCGTGCGTCACGGTGTGTTTCTGTGTGTGTCGGGCTCAGACTGAATGCGGCAGCCACTGCAGATTTTTGTTGGCGTGCTGACAATGCTGCGCCGGTGCCAAGCCCCGACGGCGGAAACGACTAAAAGACGCATAAGGCTGGCATTAGAGCCCAAACCTCCCTCCCTCCGTACCCTCCTCCCAGCGCATCCCTCCTTCTTCTTCTTCTTCTTCTTCTTCTCTTTTCTCGCTTCGTGGCACGGCGTTTACTTTGGTCGAGGTCAGACTCAACTTGGCAAGTTCTGACACCCGTAAATTTGTCAATCTGTCTTTACTTCCATCTGATCTGAGGAGCAGAAAACAGGGCAACCAAAATAAAATAATGTTTTTAAAAACAGGGAGTTGATGTAATTTGTTTTCGCCTCGTTTCCGTCTAACGTCACAGAAAATTCACGTTTTCAGGCTTCGATCTGAGGAGCAGAAAACAGGCAACGTAACAAGAAATGCTTTCAGAAATGTTTTAAAGTCTGAGTTTAATCCATCTGCTCACCAAGTCTAGCGTGAGCTGATGGAAAATTCACGTTTTCAGTTTTTAATCTGATCTGAGGAACAGGACAACAAAACAATAATAATAATAAACTTTTCACAAAAATGTTTTTAAATTTGTTTTTCGCCTCATTTTCAGTCTAACATCACACAAAATTCACATTTCCAGTCTTGTGAAACAGCGTAACATAAACTTAAAAACGTTTTTAGAAATGTTTTTAGAAACGGTGACTTCATGTCATTTGTTTCTCCTTTTGTTTTCAGTCTAGCATCAGAAAATGTAGATTTTCTGTGTTCGATCTGACAGGAGGAGCAGAAAACAGGGCAATGTGACAAAGAATTATTATAAAATGTTTTTAAAAACGGAGGCTTGATGTAATCCCACCACGAAGTCTAACGTGAGCTGATGGAGTATTAACCTTTCAGTCTTGGAAGACAGGCTACTGTAATTAAAAAAAAACATTTTAAAATGTTGAGTTTGTATAATTAGTTTTTTTGTCTTTTATATCCAGTTTGTCTTTGAAAATTCACATTTCAGTACAACCTGATGTGAGGAGCAGAAATGGCACCATAAACAAAAAGTCATAAAAAATGTTTTTAGAGCATCGATGTGATGTAGTTTGCTTTCGCCTCTCGTTTCCAGTCTAACATCTTCTGCTCTCTCCGGGTTTATAATTTTGCCACCATATCTGCCGTCTTTGTCTTGAGGATTTCGGGCAGCACTTCCTCAAATACCTTGGACAAAAAAAGCATCTGGAGTTACATCCACGAGGCACAGCGCCCATGTTCCTCCTAAAACCTAAAACAAATGAAGGAAACACCCTAATTACGCTCCAAAGACAATAAAACAAAGCAAAATGGGAGGAAAAAATCCCTGTAAAACATTCAGGATTACCTACAAGTCAAAGCCTGATTCTGTGTTTGGAGTCCATTATTGATGGAACAATGTTTAGCTGCGCGGTAAACAAAGCGCGCTCCAGTTGTAGCTGTAAATTGTGTTATTGTTCAGCAGACAGATGACGGCTGCTAATGTTGAACTGAGAGGATCTTAGAGGTGGATTTAACACGTTTCCTCTCGTTTCGGGTTGAGACGGCAGATAAAGAAAGAGGTAGCTTCCAGAGAAAAGGTGTGAAATTCGGAATTAGCAGCACAATATGGAAGTATTAAAGTGCGGCACAAAGAGCAGTGAGAGCGGCGCGGCGGCGTGCTGCTTCCCTGACTCTACGGAGGAATAAAGACGCCGCCTTTATGCTCGCAGTGTCGGGAAGGCCAAGAAACAAACCCAACATGAAAACTGAAAATAGTTCCTCTGTACGGCGCCGACACCGACCCTGCCAAGCAAACTGCAGCTCCAACTGCTGGGGCGTTTATAGCATCATATAATGTGATCTAGGATATGTTTAGAGACAGAAAATGTTATTTTTTTTATCAATATTTGACTTTTTTATACCAGAATGGATTGATTGTTTTACAATCATCTGTAAACACTTTGAAAAATCAGGCTTTTCATTTTTTATTTGTTGTTTCTCCAAAACCAAAATTCTTTGGGAATCAAGATGGAGTCTTTAACATCTACAGCAAAAATCTAAATAAAGTCTAAATTGTTCTTTTGTGATTTTTAAAGGTGGCAAATTTGGTTCAAATCATTGATTGTGACTAACTGAAACTGACCTGAATCAAATAGAGAATCTCTGGAAGAAGCTAAAGATTAGGGTGATGGCAAAGTGTTCTTCCAACCAAAACACAAAACCTGGAGAAAAAACAGTTTGATTACAATAATAGATATTTTCTGATGTTTATTAGAAGGATATAAGAAATTTTTACCTGAAATTTGGGTTATTTAGCCTGTGATATGAAATGATAAGTCATTTATAAATGTTATAGTTCTAACTAAATAGTTTAAAGCTAAATATTTTGCTTCAAGATTAACAGTTAGCTCCATTCTAAATATTTAGTTTGCTGTTAAATATCAGCTTTAAGTTAGAATAAAGTTGTACAACAAAAAGTCATAATATTACTAGAATAAAGTAATAAAACGGCATCAAAAAAGGCACAACAATAAAAAAGTTAAATCGTAATATTAGGAGAGCAAAGCAGTCGTTTTATAACTGCATCACTAAAAATAGGAAAAAACTTAACAAGCAAATATTGAGCTTTTTGTAAAGTTATAGTTTGGTGAAATTTTATGAACAGAACTTATTTAAATCATCTTTAAACACATCAGCATCATATTATCATCAGTAGCAGGACTTAGAAACGATTGTAAAAACTGAGTGTTTCAAAGAATCACAAACTAGACAGTAAGAAATTTATATTTTCATGTCATTTTACAAATTTTCTGGTGATATTTCATCTTTATTCTCTTAATATTATGACTTTATTCTGATCATTTAAACGTAAACATCTCCTTGTCCCTCACACGTCGCTGTAAAACAGACCGACTGTTTCCGTTTCTCCAAAGTGAAGTTCATGTTTTCTCCGTCTCCCTGTAGATGGAGGCAGAGGAATGACCCTGCAGGGTCAGGTGCTGTCACACTGAAGAGGTCAAAGGTGAAAGGATCCTGCGGTTCAGCATCACTTTCTGATTTCTGTCACTACGCTGGCTGGTTGAGTCTCCTCCTTTATGCTTTCCTAAACCAGTTTGTTTTTTGTTCCTCATTTTTCTAAATTATTGAGTTTATGGGCAGCAAAAAAAATACATTTTTAAAAATAAGAAGTAAAATGTTATTAAAATTCCTTTGGTTCAGGTAACGTCAAACTGGAGTCGAGTTGGTTTCTAATTAGCCTTAGCATTCATGACAGGCTATGCTAGCTGTAGCGCAGCAGAACCAAAAGCTTCATAAAATCAGTTCATCGCTCAGCCGACTCTGACCTGTTGACCCTTTCCACGTGACATCACGCTATTCAGACCGTAGCTCAGGCGCCATGACAGATGCAGAGCAGAGCAGCCAAACATATTCAAGTTAAAGTAGAAATACTTCAACATATTTTCACTCAGGTAAAAGTATCTGTCCAACACAAGGAAGAGTAAAAAAGTATTTGGTAAAACGTTACTCAAGTACTGAGTAACTGATCAAATTATCAATCATTTCATATTTAAAAATTACATCATCAGACGGAACAAAATATAAAGACAAAAATGACAATAATTCATATAAGTAACAGAAATAAAATCAAGGAGAGAATTTTTTTTTTTCAATAAAAAACTTCTGAAACTTTAACAGAAACTGCAGGTGTGTTTCTGTGTCTGGTGAATTTTGTGTTTGTTTTTCATTCAGGGGGAAGAAAATACAGAAATTTTACTCAAGAAAATTACTCAAGTCAAAGTAAAAAGTACAGCATAGTAAAAATACTCAAGTACACTTTAAGAAAAGTTACTCAAGTAAATGTCCATCCATCCATCCATCCATCCATTTTCTGTTCACCCTTGTCCCTAATGGGGTCGGGAGGGTTGCTGGTGCCTATCTCCAGCTACGTTCCGGGCGAGAGGCGGGGTACACCCCGGACAGGTCGCCAGTCTGTCGCAGGGCAACACAGAGACACACAGGACAAACAACCATGCACACATACACTCACCCCTAGGGAGAATTTAGAGAAACCAATTGACCTGACAGTCATGTTTTTGGACTGTGGGAGGAAGCCGGAGTACCCGGAGAGAACCCACGCATGCACAGGGAGAACATGCAAACTCCATGCAGAAAGACCCCGGCCGGGAATCGAATCCAGGACCTTCTTGCTGCAAGGCAACAGTGCTACCAACTGCGCCACTGTGCAGCCCTCAAGTAAATGTCACCAAGTAAATGTAACAACATTGTAAAAAAAAAACGTCTCTAATTTACGGTAAAATACTGGCAATCACTGCTCCCCGTATTTTACCGTAAATTTGCAACTTTTTTTTTTTTTTACTCCAACTCTAGGCGGACGTCAAAACTTGTCAAATAAACAGACATCTGTAACGTAACATAGTTTTATTTAGTTAAAAATGGTCGCAGGATGCTGCGCCGTCGGCTGCACAGACAGACAAGGAGAGAAAATACATTTATTTTACTTTATAACTTTTAACAAGTAAAGATTCGGCAGCGATGAATCGCAGCCGTCAATCAGCCGCCAGCCTTCAGTACAACCACAGATTTACAGTCAACACTTTTTACAAGTTAAGAAGACTAACGTTTATATAAACAGGGTTAGAGAGACGCAATCAAACACTGTGCTATGGAGGAGGTAACCATGGAGACGATGCCCCACCATGATGTAGCCTCGCATGCATGGAAAAAACTGGTTAGCATCTAGACTTTTGTACGTTTTGAAGGTTTCTCCAGCTTAAGGAGAAACGCTGTTTATGAGATATTGATATGAATTATGTGGCGTCATGTCAGGATCTGATCAGACCAACACAGACGGACGGATTGGGTCGGTTCTAAGCTGTAACCTCCAACCGTTACGTTCACAGACAAATGATCTCGACTCAAAAGCCTGGAATAAACTGGAAAAAAACAACTTGGGAAAACAGTTGTGGTTTTTTAGTCTGCTTCATGTTGCCAGGTCGGTTCTGTTTAAATGAATTATTTTTTAAGAGCTGGTGAAGTTAGACCAAATAATTCTAGTAAATAAATAATATAACCAATAAGAGCAGCTTTATTTTGGTTGGTTTCACTTTAAATCAACAAAATCTTAATTTTATAACAGTTTTTTGCATTTTTCTCCAGTTGTAAGGTTTAACTGCTTCCCCACAGCGGTGCAGAGTATCAGTTTGGTAAAACTTTAGTTGAGTTTCTCCGCGGTCTGCAGAGGAGAACGTTTCCCCGTCGGTGACAGAGCGTAATTCCCTGTATTTAGACGAAGCGCCTGAACACCTGGACGCCTTCAGTACGCGGGCTAACCTATAGCTGGAGCCGAGGGGGCCGCGTCCCGCCACCGATGTCGCCGCGCGGCTTCAGTTCAGCCACCTGGCAGCTCAGTAATGACACATCAGCTCCCACACACGGCCCCGGAGCCGGTGATCAGCGCCGGCGCAGCGGGGCAGACCCCACCTGACATTACACGGCGAGGGCGGAAAAAGCTGGACAGAGGGACGGCTCAGAAAGGAAATAAAAAATGACTGCACCTGTAACGAACGAGTAAACAAGTTTGTTGGGAGGTAATTCTCCATGGAAACCATCAGGAGTCACAGGTTCAGGAAGCTAAACGGCTAACAAGACAAAACATGCAAAGAAACATCAACTTTTAGAAAGTTTTTATTCACTATTCTATAAATGTTACATTCATTTAGCATGACGGTGCTGGCAGATTTAAACTCCCACTGGGGGACAAAAATCACTAAATTAAAACAAAAATGTTTATTATTGTTTTGTTGTTTTGCTCAACAATAAACAACATTTTTAATTTTGACATTTTTTGGGTCAACTGTTTTTGCCATTCTGGAGTCGTGGTGAAGGGCCAAACAAAATCATTTCAAGGGACACAAATGGCCCCCGGACCACACTTTGGACACCCCTGACTTAGTTTAGCATAAATGCTAACTCATACGTCTGATTTTAGCTGGCTGGGAGTTATAATAATAATAATAAGGCTTTATTACTAGAAAATAATATTTATTATAAGGAAATGTTAAATATTTCATTTTAATCACATCAAACTTTATTTTATTCCCACAGTTTTTAGGATTTTTTAGATGCCTAATTTAGTTTTTCTTGTCAAACTTTTCCATTTCCTGCCAGCTTAATGAATTTGACCGGGAGCCAACAGTTAAATAAATTATTTCAACTAATGTTTTATAAAAAATAATCTGACTGAATAACAGAAAAATTTAAGATAAAAACTTTATGGGATGTTTTTCAAAACGGCCCTCCCGTTGAAAGCACGGCTTCCCTCGCATCGTAGAAACTGCAGTCATTTTTTAAATCAGAAGAATCTGGTGCACCAGCAATCTGGAACAAACTTCCAGAAAACAGCAAAACAGCCGAAACGCTGAGTTCATTTACATCTAGGTTATCGGCGCCATTATTAAACCAAGCTGCTCCGATGAGGGATGAGAATGAATCGGTCACAAAAATGTTCGACTTTATTTCTCATCTGATTTCTATAAAATGTTTCTTAAATTACAGCTGGGAAAATTACCAACGTTTTGAGTTAGATATAAATCTATAAACAGTTTAGTTTCTGAGCAAAGTGGAGAATTGGTTTACTTTCTTTACATAACGTATGAGACTTAATTTAAGACTTTATGAAATGTTTTACACATTTTAATGATTGTTATAAATATCTGGACTTTTTACAAAGGGACTATGCAGTTAGTGGAGTTTTTATCGTTTATTGAACTTTCAGAAATGACACAGCAAAGTGAAAATAACACCAAAAACAACTGGAAACCGCTCTGCTTTTTTTCCCCCCCTCCACACGCGCCTCCTGTTGCTGTGGCAACCGGCTGATGGCCGCTACGCTAGCAAACAGAATTGGAACGAAGGAAAACAAAACAACATTTTTTCCCACAAAGGAACAGAACATGCAGTCCGCTCCGCTTTTATGTTTGCAGGCGGTTATGTGCTGCAACTTATTCTGCGACGGCGAAAATGACGTTTTAAAATAAACAACTAAAAACCGCGAATCAAAGATTCTGGTTAACGACGAGCGGATGGACATTTTTATTCATTTAAAACTGGAGAAAAGAAACAACTGGAGCTGATTAGAAAACAGGATCAGCAGCAGGAGAAAATGTTTACTGTTGCTGTTTGAGTTCATTTAGTTCAAATCAAATCGTTTTTAAGTTGCACTTTGCCCAAACTGAAATGTTTTGTTGGGTTTTTCTTAATGCTTTTACACTTAAAATACTGAAAGTCAAATTTCTTGTTTTTGTGCATAAACTTGGACAATAAAATGTATATTTTTAAATTCCAAACAACCCAAAAAGTATAAAATATTACCATCCAGCTGGTGTGTTTAGGAAAATTAATGGAAAAATAAATAATTTTGCATTTTAATTTTGATATTTTATTGAGAATAAGCCTCTCAAACTGATCTTTTTAAACCAAGATGTGACTGTTTTTTCCTAAAAAGTAAGACTAACAATGCCCGTGTTTATCTCGGCTACAGTTGCGATCTTTCTCCTGACCTTTCCTCAGTCTGTTTTCTGCCGGTCGCCACCTTTCCCAGTCCCACCTGCTGATAACTCGTTGATTTGTTTCACATTCTGGAAACGATTCATCGCCAAGCCGCACATGCACAAACCGCTAAAAGACGAGAAAAAAAGGGAAATTTGGAATAAGAAGTGATTGTATTAGGTGATGCACGGCGGCGGTATCACACCGCTTTGTTAGAGCGGCTGGGATCCGGGCCGGTTTTAGCAGCACCAGCATGCTTCTTCCAGCTCTTTTTCAGCTCCCTTCCCATTCACAGCGTGCCAGCAGGGGTCATGACCTCTGCTTTCTCCTGGCTAAGTCGTGGAAACACGAGAAAAATAAAAGAGAAGCAACTAATTTACCCTCGTCTGCTGCCATAGGAACCAACCGACAGCAGAGTTACGCAAAAAAACTAAATCTGAGAGAGAAACTGGATTTTTTCACCCTCAGCTGCTTTGGTTTGAGTTTTTCATTCCTAAATTTGGTGAAATAATTTTGTTGCTCATTAATTTCATCAGTTTTTATTGACACTATTTTACCCTGCAACTTTTTTCACACATTTAATTAAACACTTTTGGTGCTAATGAGGGGAAAAAGGCAAAAAGAGAAAATTTTGACTTTTTACTAATTTAATAAACCCCAAAAAACGCGAATAAAAAATTAAGATAAATAATTAATTCCCATCCCAAGAGAAGATTATCACTTCCGAAGTTCAACATAACTTCATCTGACATTTACTTTTCACTGTATAATATTTGCAAACCAAATAATCACCAAAAAGTTTGTGTCCCATTTTAAATGACGTGAAATAAAGGAAACATCCTGTAGGGGGCAGTAATGCGCCAAGTTTTAATATAAAACCAGTAGAAGAAGACAGCTGCCTTGCTCTCTAACAAAATGACATGTTTGTAAAATAGCATTATTTTCAAAAAGTTACGTCGTTTACAACTTCTGAATTAGCGTTAGCGGCTAAGCTAAGCTACAATGTCAGCAACGATTTTATGAAATGATAGAAATAAATCTGCTCCCTGAAAAACAGTTATGTTTTATTAACTTCAGTACATTTTGGACCCTTTGATCCAGTGAAGAAAAATGTAATATTCTGAGATTTTTTGTGAATTTATAATAGCGACATTAGCAAATGAGCTAAGCTAGCAAGCTAATCAAAAGCTAAAAACCTTAAAGTTTAAATTATCAGTTGGTATAATCAGTTTATGCATACTTGAATTAGCAAAATAACTTTTCTTTAGTGGATTGGGCACCAAAATGTTTCCAGCCCAGGGCCCCCATTCTCGTAAATCCAGCCCTGCCTATTATTTTACAATAAAAATTATAAAATTATAGTTTTTTCAGATTTTTTGGAGGGTGATATCGTCATTTATTTTGGTGGGAACCACCTGAGGAATCAGTCCAGAAAAACTGAAATCAGGATCTCCTCCTGACAGCCAATCAGATTCGTCTCAGCAGTGGATCAACACCAGCGAACCTCACGTTTACCACGTGTGTGTGTGTCAGAGTGTGTGTTAAGTGAACGTCAGCTTCATGATCACTCATCCCACAGCCGAAAGCATCATCACCCAACACACACACACACACACACACACACACACACACACAGACAGCGAGTCGGCAAGCAGCAAGCTAGCGCTTAAAGCAAAACTGGGCTTCCATGGTCATCCATTATCACTGACAAGCTAAATGTACCATGCTACGCCATATGGTACAGAGACGGAGCGAGCCAGAGAGGAGGGCGAACGAGGCTACCGTCAGGGGGAGAGAGAGAGAGCGAGGAAGAGGAGGGAGGATGTAGAGCGTTACGACTGAGGTGTGAGTTCTTAATCTACATTCTGCTTTCTGCTTTATGTAAGTAACAACCTGAAAAGGCTCAGATGTTCCTGAGGCTGCAGCAAATCCAGACTTAAAGAAACATTCCTGCAATCAGATTTATTATTATTACTGCAAAACGCTGCAAAAAAAATAAATGGTGCAAATAATAAACAATAACCTACAGGTCACAATAACTGATTTAGCTGGACGATAACTTGTCCCAGAACTTATTATAATAAACAATAATATTTTCAGGCAAAATAATGAATGAACTCATTTCCAAAGATCAATAAACTTTAAATTATAATAAATATTTTATCACTGGATCTGGAAGACATTTTAAATATCCAAAATAAATACACAAAGCAACAAATAAAATTAATCAGAGTCTCTGCAAACAAAATTGTCCTTCAAAAAAAGAAGCTAGTTGAGACCAAAACATCAAACTGAAGATTTTGATCATCCAGAAAACAGAAAAACTATAAATATTGTAAATAAAAATTATTGAGCTTCTTTTAATTTATCATATGATTCATTGATTTATTGTGACAGGCCGATATAGGAGCTTGTTTTAAGTCAATCATTCCTTAATATTGGTGAAAACATATTTTTTACCAATTATTTCACTTAAAACTAGTTATTATAAATGGAATTAGTATTTTTTTCATCAACATTAGGGAATTATTGAGTTAAAACAAGCTCTTATTTCTCTCTGAAAAGTTTCCTATAAGTTAGAAAATGTGAAAAGGCAACACAACTGAAGAAGTTCAGATCATTTCTGCAGTCAAACACGGTGGTGGCAGAGTGGTGATGTGGGGCTGTAACAGTATCAGTGAGTCACCTTGAACTCGAGCTTAATCTGATTCTGCAACAGAGTAATAACAAAAATAAATAAATCCACATGTTGATAATTAAATTAAAAGAACGGCGCTGTGCTCTAAATGAAGGGTGTTCAAAGTGAGGCTCGGGGGCCGTTTGAGGCCCATGGAGTGATTTTGTTTGCGGCCGCCTCTCCGACCACAACTCCTGGCAAAACCTGGCAAACGCTTTAAAATAAATACTGAGCCCGATTATGTTTTTATCTCTCAGAAAAGATTAAATATTTTTTCAGTTTTCTTCAATGGAGACAGAAATAATAACCAAATTAATAATTTAACAAAGAAAAACTATTTACAGTCCTGTCCTACAAAAACAAACCTGATCATTTTTAGTTAAGACAGTTTCTGCTTGGTTTGGAAAATAAAATAAAGTAAAATTGCAACATTTATGGTGATTCCAGTTTTTAATAAATTATATTCTTTAGGCCTGCTGGTATTTTTGAGCCCAAAAATTTGGAAACCCCTAATCTAATCCAGCTAGAAACCATCTCAGATTATATGAGCAGCTCATTAAATCAGACATTATTAAAAACATTATACTACTTTTGCCAATAAAAACTTAAAATGCTTCATGAGTTCAACAAATGCAGGTGTTTTTGAGTTTCTGGGTGAGATTTTATCTTTAATTTCTCCACATTTTGACAGTAAATCCAGTGAAATTCCTTCAGTGTCGACTGAAAACCATGAATTTGTTCCTCAGCCAATCAGAGAAGCGAAAGCTGCAATATTTAACAAAAACACTTTCAGCTGTACAAAGCGACAGCAGTTACAATGAAACCAAAAAATGCCTTTTCCCCTCCTGCTTGGTGTCAGCGCACACACACACACCCACACACACACACACACCCACACACACACTCAGAGATGGTGAGTCTGTTACCTAAAAGCTTACCACAGGAAACATCTGTTCACACAATATAAACATGTTCAGTTTAGACGAAACCGCAAAGAGAGCACCTCGACTCAGACTGCTGCCAACGCTTTCACCTTTATTTTATATTTTTTAATAAAAGCTTTCATGTTTTTTTTTAAAGTAAAAGCTTTTGTATTTCTTCATGTTTTTTTTTTTTACAAAAGTTTTCACATCTTATTTCTTTTTGAATAAAGCTTTGATGCTTATTTTTCATGTTTATCTGATTTTACGCAGCCGGTTCTGATGCAGGTGCAGAAAAACAGAAAAAGCAACGTTTCCTCATTATTCACCAACTATTCACTTTATGAACAAAACAAAGAGCATTTTAAACTTTCCTCCCAGGTGAAGAAGCCAACCTAATTATCACGCTGCCGTGTTTAACAGAAACCTTATTTTACATCTTTTTTCTGATAATTCATGTTTATTTACTTCCTAAAAATATTTATACTTAATTTTTGATTTTGATCCAGTGAAAACTGAAAATGATTCTTGATTTAAATAAAATAAAATGTATTTGTGCCATTTAAAGTTTTTATGTTTTCCCGTAGAAACATTGTTCAAATATTAAACAGCTGACAGAAAGTCGTTTTAATTCATCCCAGTTTATGTTTTGTAACTTTTTAAATGTTCAGCTGAGTGTGATGCCTTTTTAATTTTTTATTTTTAACCGTTGTCATGTTTGTATTTTTATGAGCAGTCATGATTTATGCATCAAAACGTAGATATTTCTGTGTAGATTCATGCAGTGCTGCAGGATTCAATTTTCTGTTAAATCAGCTCAGAGTGAAGAGAAATTATCCCAAACTCTGAATCCTGTTATAATCCCACTGATTTCCCCTCACAAACAGAAACTGAGCTTCCTCTTTAACTCTGACATAAATTATCTATAAAATATGTAAATATGTTTCCATCAGAGGGTTAAAAATTGTTTTTGATATACTGTATAGTTTTTACTCCAGGATTATTTGTTTGAAGCATTAATTATATCTGCTGATTATTTTTTAGGTTCTTTTGTCTTATTAAACTCAAAGTTTAGTCGTTCATTATTATTATTATCAGAATAGAAAGTCTAAGTTTTAAACACAATATTTATCCATTTATGTACAAAAATAAAACTGGTTGAATGGTTAAAATCCTGGACCTTAAAGTTCCTGGAAAATCTGAATTTATGAAAATAAAAAACATTTTTTGTTCCTCTGATTTCATTTGAATGAATTGATCACTGATATTCATCAGAAGTTACATTATCTGATTATAGACGATAATTAAACATTTCCCCCCACAAAATGAGATTTAATGTTTCATTTTTTTTAAAACAAATCTGCGTTTCTACAACTTTTCTTTATAAAACAAAATTAAGCCACTGTTAAAATCCAGAATATTATGTTTTTTTAAATAAATGTTGGTTGTTTTTTTGATAATATGCAGAAAAGAAAACAACCCAGAAAGAGAGAGAGCGCCAGCTTCACAACAAAGACGGAGGCTGTGCCATGCTGCTGCAGAGGGGGCAGCGCCACGTTGGCAAAGCCCAGGGGGCAACCGCTACCTGCTGCCAACACTTCACACACACACACACACACACACACACACAGAGAGAGAACAGATCTGCTTTATGTGGCCTCATGTTCACCACTCCACTAATATAAAAAGCAAAATTAAAGTCGATCCAATCAGAAGCTTTGCAGGCTGTGAAACCCTGAGTCCAACAAGATAAATATTATTATCATTATAGGTTCTCCAGGTTCTCCAGGTTCTGGTTCCGGCCCGTCGGGCTGCTTTCTGACCAGCCGCTGCTTCAGGGTGATGCTGCCCCCCTCTGTTCCAAACCCGTACCGGTCCGGACCGGAGAGACGGGCTGGGGAACCGCGACGCGACGGCTGAAGGATCCGGATCGCTGAGCAGGTTCTGGATGAAAACGTTTTGTTACGGTTTTATCAGATTCTCAGTCCAGGAAAATCTGGGTTTTTTCCCACCACTGCTGCTCTCTGTGGGTTTTCAGAGCGCAGTGATGTCAGCACGCACAGGGCGGCCATCTTGTCTGACAAGCGCGTTTTACCGATTCTATTTATTTGGACTTTGAATCCAGGTCAACTCTACAGCGTACAGCAGCGTAATAAGGCCACTTTACATAGAAGGAAAACAAGAAAAACAGTAATTTTTTCCAAAACACTCAAAAATCTTTCATTTCAGAAATTTTGAGATGAAACTAAGACATTTTCTAGAACAAGGAAATTTCTTACTTGAAACTTTCCCAAATTTTCATCTTTTGGAAATCTTCCAAGTTTGAAAAGCGAACAATTTTCAACATCTGAAAATATCCAAATTAATCCATCCATCCATCCATCCATCCATCTTCTTCCGCTTATCCGAGGTCGGGTCGCGGGGGTAGCAGCTTCAGAAGGGAGGCCCAGACTTCCCTCTCCCCGGCCACTTCTTCCAGCTCCTCCGGGGGAATCCCGAGGCGTTCCCAGGCCAGCCGAGAGACATAGTCTCTCCAGCGTGTCCTGGGTCTTCCCCGGGGCCTCCTCCTGGTGGGACGTGCCCGGAACACCTCACCAGGGAGGCGTCCAGGAGGCATCCTGACCAGATGCCCGAGCCACCTCAACTGGCTCCTCTCGATGTGAAGGAGCAGCGGCTCTACTCTGAGTCCCTCCCGGATGACTGAGCCTCTCACCCTATCTCTAAGGGAGAGCCCAGCCACCCTACGGAGAAAACCCATTTCGGCCGCTTGTATCCGCGATCTCGTTCTTTCGGTCATGACCCAAAGCTCATGACCATAGATGAGGGTGGGAACGTATATCGACCGGTAAATCGAGAGCTTCGCTTTTTGGCTCAGCTCTCTCTTCACCACGACGGACCGGTACAGCGCCCGCTTAACGGCAGACGCTGCGCCAATCCGCCTGTCGATCTCCCCCTCCCTTCTTCCCTCATTCGTGAACATTTTGAGATTAATCTCAAAATGTAATTTTTTTATGAAAATTGTCAGATTTTCAAACTCAGAAATTTGCTACAAAATTTCTGATTTTGAAAATCAGAAAATTTCTGAGTTATTCTTACGAGTAAATTTTTAACTTTTCAACTCAGAAATTTCTTTGCATTTTCTAGAAAAAACAATTTTTGTATTTTTATAGAAATTGCCATCAAAAATGCCCGAGTACAAAAAAAATAAATATCAGTTTTGGGTTTTGTTTTTTACAAAAGTTGTTTTGCAAGAATAAATCAAAACCAAAGTTTGTTAGTATTAGTTTCTTCAGCACATTTCAGCAACAACGCAGTTCAAAGTGCTTAAAATCATAAAAATATCATAAAAACATTGTGAAACAAACACGTTTCATCAAACTATCAAACTCATCAATACATATCAAATACTTTGATTAATGTTCCAGTTATGAGTCAAAAGCAGCTTTAAGGTTTTCAGCCTTGATGTGACGATAAAGATGGAATAATGTAAGAATAAACCATTAATATTATCAGAATATTAAATCTGATCAAACCAATAAAATCAGGAAGTTGAACTTAATCTTATTCAGTGCATTTTATTGATATTTTTTATTATACTTGTATTATTTTATGGGATTGTGGCATATATAAAAAAATATATTGTGGCATTTATGAAGCACAAATCATAATAAGTCAGAAATGTTTTGAACTTAAAAAGCTTTTCATAGTTGTATTATTAAACTAAAGTGATGAGATCATAAACATATTATATCAAAATAACAATTCTTATAAAATATTAATAATTATCACTATTAATATCAACCCAGATTCAGAAATATTTTAAGGAGGAATGCACAAAAAAATTAAAAAAAAAAATAAATTTAACGCTTTTTGGAAGAATTCTGTTTTTTTTGCAACAATGTAACTACAATAATAATAATAATAATAATATAATTATAGTTACATTGTTACAAACACAGTGATTTTGTAACGTTACATGACAGTGTTTTTCTTTGGTACAGTTCCTGTCTTCCTGTCTGAGCTGTAGCGTAACTTTCTGCGTCTCTCTCTCCATTTCCTCGTCTCTTTCGCTCTCTTTGCCATCTGCCTTCCTCCACCTCCATTTTCCTCGCGCCCCCTCCTCCCTGCCGCTCGTCTCACTAAAAACTTGGCAGAGATCCCCGCCGTGGTTTTCATTTTTTTCTCCTCCACTTCTCGTTTGGGGGATTGCGAATGAATGCGATCCAATCTAGACCTCAGCTAAGAGACATGAATTTTCATTAATTACAACCTTGTCAGCAAAAGCATTATGGGAGCTGAATATGAAAATGCTAATGAGGGGAGCTCATTTGCATATTTTTCTTTGTTGGAATGTCATTAATTATTACGTTTTATGATGATGAATGCAGCTGTCGATGGCTAGCCCTCCATGCCTAATTAGCAATCTGAAAATCCTCCGATCAAAAAAATGGATACAGATCCCAAAACTTTACTTTTTATCCGGTACCCCTGCCTGTCCTGGTGAACCCATCACTGCTGATTCCACTAAAATTTACATTTTGTTTGCCCTATACTTTCAACACATCTCTTGTTTTTTACCTTAAATTATCTATAGGTTTATTTCTTATTGATCATCTAGTTGATTGTAATTTAACCCTAAACCAGAGTGTTAGGTCTGAACCAAGTTCAGGTCTGTTTCACTCAGTTAATTAAAGTTAACTATTTGCATCCCACAGAGAACTTTATGCTAGCTCATCAAACTTCATTATAACTTCATGCTGTTTATGATTTTCTCCAACAGTTTAAAAGCCACTAAACTTCGTTAGTCTCAACATTTCCACTCTAATCTTGAATTTCTGGCTCTCTGGATCTTCTGGGTTTAAAAACGACTGATTATTAAACTTGGAATTTAAAAGTTTTTGCCTGTTGTTGGTTTGGAATCACATTTTCACCGAGCAAGTTAGCTATGAGCTGTTAGCCAAGCCCAAAACTGATATTTAAACCAAATGTACTGCATGTGTTGGGCTAGCCACTTAGATGTAATGTTTTAGCTTATTCAGATGGTAATCATGTCTTAACATAGTAAGTTAGCTTTGGCCTTTTAGTCCTGCTCATTAGCTATAGCTAATTGAACAATTTTTAAAAAGCCAGATAGCTTTAAAATATTAGCCTAGCCAGTTAAAACCAACATCAAATTTATATTTAAAACTAAACAACTTAAAGCAACTATACTGTATTTGTTGGGCTAGCAATTTAAATGTGCAGCTTTAGCTTACTCTGGTGATAGTCATGTTTTAAGTTAGCTTTTAGCCTAGAATATTGTAAACTACATTAAAATACTAATAATTTCAAAAATAGATCTAGGCTGCAGTATTAGATCTGTTAGGCTAGCCAATAAAACAGTCTAATAGTCAGTTAGCTATCATGACTTAAGCTAGTAGATTAACTATTATATGTTAGCATAACCCTTTAGCCATCGTGTGCTAGCTTACTCATTGAGCTGTAACCTATAGTTATCACCCAGTTAGCTGTATTTATGGCCCTGATAATTGTATTAGAATTACTGGCAACTAAATTTCCTGAGATTTATTTAGTAGAAGTTACTTTCTGTGTGTTAGTTGGGATTTCTTAACCCAGTAAGTTAGCGATAATCTGTTAGCCTAGCCAATTAGCTACCAATCACACATCAACCCAGTTATCCGTAGTAATCAGAGAGAATGTTAGCTAATTTTAGACTAGCTAGTGAGTCGCTACATGGCAGCTTAGCCAGTTAGCTATCATCAAGTTTATGATGATGTTTTATAACTGCAGCATCAACTCTTTAATCATAAAAAACAAATGGATCACACATTTATAGGCTGCTGTATAATCAAAGATAACTGGGTGTTTTTCTAGGAAATTCAGCCATCTTGATAGTTGTACAATTAGCCATGTGTGGCTAACGCTAGTAGCAAACTCTCAACAACTTTGTTCAGCACCGTCCCTGCCAAGTCCAAACTCTGATTCTGTTGTTTCTTCCACTTCTGGTTTTCTATTGTTTGAAAAAATAAACATATCCCCCTTTCTAAAACCTGGTAGCGTACACCCCCCAATTCACACACACACACACACACACACACACACACACGGCTTAATGAGTGCCAGGCTTAATTAGAACACCGTGATGTCAGAGGCATTAATTATCAGTTGGCTTCGTTTCAAATAAACGACTCTTTTTCCCGTCTTTCGCTCCTAATCTGTCTCTCCGTCTTAGTTTCTACCAGCATGTGTTTTTCTTTCTGTCACATTTAACGCCACATTTTAACCCAGACCTGTTCATCCACCCAAAACAAAAGTTTTTTGTATTTTTTAGAGCTTTAGAATGAGAATTATTTGGAACCAGGATAATAAAATACACCTCAAATGTCAGATTTACTAAAACCACCTAAAATATTTGAATTTTTCCATCATCATCATCATCACTGCTGTCTTTATTTGTGTCACTGAACCAAAACAATGAGCTGCAACTGTGACAAGTTCAATAAAACTTCAAATAAAGTCAAATATTTTAGATTTCCACTACTGTGTACTTTTTTCCTTTTTACAAACCAACTTTTTATGCGACAATGTGCAGGTTGAGATTGTAATATAATGAGCTGGATTACAGAACATGAAGCTGTAATAACATATAATCTGCAGGCAACATTAAAGAATCTGTCAAATTATCCCTAAACGATCATTTCTATCCAGTAAACATTCAGCTGTCAGTTTAATTTTTGTCAGTGAAAAGAACTAAATTAAATTAAAAAATTGCTCTAAATTTGGCTTAAAAATAAAATATATACATTAATTTAAAATCAAATAATCTAAATGTAACTATTTGAATTACAATAATTTAAATATATTTAAATATGAATTTACTATTAAAATTATATTCTAATTTAATTATTAAGTATAATCATTTTATTTGAATTTAATTTTTCTTTAATTTGGGAACATATATTTAGAAGAAATAATGGTGATGTCATCCCTATAACGGTGATGTCATCACTATAACGGTGATGTCGTCACTATAACGGTGATGTCATCACTATTACAGTCATCAGTATTAGTATTCCCAACATTTCCTATAACATTCAAACATTTAGACCAGGAACTGGAACTGATTATGTTTCCTGGGGTAAAAATAAGACACAACATTCATTTTCATCAAAAGAGGAAAGACAGGAGAACATGGCATCCACATCTTCAGTAGTTAGGAAAATAATCTAAACTAACTTGTGTTTTTTTCTAATTTTTTATAGTTAAACCAAACGTCTCATACTTCAGGTCAGTTAAAATCAATAAAATTATTAATACTTGATAAAAGCCACAAAACTGGCAGAAATAATCTGTCAGATTTATTTATTAATCCAGAAGGTTTGACCAAAGTCAGACAAATCAAACAACATTTATCCCCGATAACAAAACGTGACCAAAGAACGTCAAAATCAAATCAATAAGTAATGTTCTCATTACGTCACCCGGCATTTAGCAAATAGAAATAACTTTGGTGATTCTAGCAAACCTAAAACATGAGAAGTTTTATCTGATTTAACTTCAGAAAGCAATAAAAAATATATGTAGGTAAAGTTCTGGTTTATATCCCGATGCTAATATGATTCACAGAAACATTCTGATGTGATAAAACATTCATTATTTCATCATTTTAAAACCAAGAGCAAACTCTCAGTTTTCTATCATGTTCTCATAAATTACTACTTTATTGTCACTATTATGACTTTCTCGTACTGATACAACTCTTATTACTTATCATTACTTCATTCTCGCAGTATTGAGACTTTATTCTCATAATATGAATGATCATGATAATTTTATTCTCATATTATAATTTTATTCTTGTAATTAAAAATATTTTTTTCTCACTCTGGCCCTAACATTTTCACAACTTAAAGCTTTTATTTTGAAAATCTGATACAAAGGTGACAGTGAATCTTCTGCCGCCTGGTTCCAGGAATCTGTCTCTATATGACATGAAGATGCAACAACACAAATAAATCCATGCATTCGTCCCTATATACATCACTAAATGAATCCATGAATGGTTCATCACTAATGAATCGCTGGTTCCCAATTCTGATTCCCAGTTCGTCTCTCAGATGATAGAATCCAGTTCATCTTTGGCCGCTGGGTGTCACAGTTACAACTGAGGAGCACTTTCTCTCTCCCTCGCTCACAATAAACACACTGCTTAATGCTGCACATCTCTATCACTCTCACCTCACACACACACACCCCAACACACGCACACACACACACACACACACACACACACACACAGTAGCGTGGCTGGCCAGATGGGACTCTTCCACATGACCAAGCCGATCAATCAACACTGAAGGGCCCAGGTGCTACTACGCACCATTTCACAGTCTGTCACATCCACACACACACACACACACACACACACACACACACACACACGCACACACACACTGCTGTACATACACATAACAGCAGAGCCGTGAAGAGATGGGAAGATAAAGGACACACACACAGAGCAACATGAGTGACCTGAGCTCGGTCTCTGAGGGACTCATCTGGACGGATGACAGGATGGAGAGAACGGAGGGAGAACAGAGGAACGGAGGGATGGAGGGAGAGAACGGAGGGAGAACGGAGGAACAGAGGGATGGAGGGAGAGAACGGAGGGAGAACGGAGGAACAGAGGGATGGAGGGAGAGAACGGAGGGAGAACGGAGGGATGGAGGGAGAACAGAGGAACAGAGGGATGGAGGGAGAGAACGGAGGGAGAACGGAGGGATGGAGGGAGAACGGAGGAACAGAGGGATGGAGGGAGAGAACGGAGGGAGAACGGAGGAACAGAGGGATGGAGGGAGAGAACCGAGGGAGAACGGAGGAACAGAGGGATGGAGGGAGAGAACGGAGGGACGGAGGGAGAACGGAGGAACGGAGGGATGGAGGGAGAGAAGGCGGGAAGAGATGGATGTATATTAACTTGATATGAGAATAAAGTCATGACATTATGGGAATAAAGTCATAATAATATAATAATAAAGTCAGAATAAAGTCATAATAATATCGGAATAAAGTTGTGATAATATCAGAACAACAAGAACAAAGTAACAATATTACCAGACTTGTTGTAATAATGAGAAAAAATCATAATATCTCAGTATTAAAGTTGTAATACTTCCAGAATAAAGTCATAACATTAGAATAAATCCTAATCTACCTTTACAAGAAAAAAAGACACAAAAGGAAAAAAATTAGTAAAAATATAAACATAAAGGTGCAACAACTGCTGTGAGATTAAGCCAACAGTAACATAACTGTTTTCACAAACTCCTATTAGCTTAAATACAATTTAAATGGGTCAGATAACCAACACTGGACAAAAACATACCATTCAAATGTCAATATGAACCATATTTCACTAATTCTCAGCAGCAGCATCAGAATTAAAGATTTTCCTAATATCCTGCAAAATAAAAGGATTAATTTTAGAATAAAAAGAGAAAATTATCACTGAATTCAAACTTTTCTCTCTAATTCCTGTTTTCTCTGCTTTTCTCTTCACAAAACCAACATTTCTATGAAATGATTGAAAGCAGGTATAATCTGGTTAGCTACATCCAGTAAACTTGTCAGAGTAAAACTTTCTGGGAGCAGAACGTGAAACTGTTAAAGTCGTCTCTGTTTGGCGTTTCCGCCTCTCGTCTTGACGAGAGCCATTATTACCGTGTCAGATCTAATTACAGCAGATCATTTACACGTAATGCACGGCCCCTTCAAAACAATAATACGCTAAATACTCCACAGCGGCTCACAAAGCACGCCCTGTTAATGCAGGCAAGTCAATGCAGCGCTAATCAATTTATGACATCCACTGAAAACACAGAGAACGAGACGGAGGCGACGTCAATCAGCCGAGAAGAACCGGAAAAACGTCCAGGAAGGAAAAAATCTGCCTTCTTTAAACTCAGTTCACAATGTATCTTTAAAAGAATCTCACATATAGTCACAAGTCTATGTTTTTTTAATTGGAATACAATTTTGGTATTACTGTTGTCCCATATGTTTATATATATTTTTTGTAAATAATAATAAAAGCCCATTTTATTGTCAGAAAATGGTTCACCTTTCCTTCCAGTAAGGTAAACGTGTGTTGATTTTTATGGGAAAATGGCTTCTGGTGTAAACATACCTGTTATGGAGAGCAAAGAGTGCCAAATTAATGTAAAAAAATAACATATGATATACTTATTTCAATGCAACATTAGCTTATTAAAACTGGATATAAACAGAAAGAATGTATTAATTATTATTAATAAAGTTATTTCTGCACAGAGTCATAGCAAAATTGAAAGAAGTTAACTTGACTTCCTGTTTGAAGCAGCCAATCAGACGACAGGGTATTGTCTAATCCTGCCCACTCAGTTTAATGAGTTAAGTTGAATAGAAACACAAATTTTAAAAATATGTTTTTCAAACAAAAAAGAAGCTTTTGCGCAAGGATGATGTGTATTAGTGTATTTCAGTAAAATTGCAATACAACTGCAATAAAATTGCGCAAATTAGAATAATAAAATGAAAATAAATCTGTTTAATGGAAATGCCAATTTAATAAAAAACACATTTTGATAGGTCAAAGTTAGTATATTTTGAAAAACTGCAATGGAAACACTTCTTCCCATCACACGAGTCACATGATCAACAACTGGATGTTACTACTGGCGGAAATGACAACGAAGACAAACAGGAAGTAGTAGAAAGATGGTTTTAACAACCTATCGCATAACCAAACTTATTTTAATTGAATTTCTTATTTATTGGATACACCGCAATTGGGAAATTGTGTTATTTGGACATTAGTGGAATATCAACAAGTTTTGCGTACTTTTGTTCATGTTTTTGGTTCAGGTTATTTATTGTCTTTGTTTAAACATTCAGAGCAGAAGCAGCTGAAAGCAGCACATTGAGACAGCGTGGTGCCAAAGGGGAAAACCGAGGCACGACACCCAGCCGCGGTGATGAGCTACTGGGATGGAGAAGGACACCGAGAGGAGGATACGGAAATCAGAAGAGGACAGAAACACTCAACGTTAACGACTCAAAAACACAAGAAATGGAGGAAAGTGACGACTCAGGTTGGAAATGAAGAAAACAAGATGGAAGAGAAAAACAGAAATGTTTCAGAGTAAGAGCGATGAAAAGAGAGACAGATATATGTAGCTCTAAATAAAGTGTCCAGATGTGACCTCCTCAGAGGGGGTCCGGCCTCATGGCTCAACACTCATTAATAAGGTCGCACAGAGGTCAGACAGACGGCGTTTCAGCACCAACAGCAGGAGGAGAGCCACATCGTCAGGTACATACGCAGCTTCTCCTTTTGTTTCCTGCCTTCGCTTTCTACTTTAAAATATGAAATAAGAGTCAGAACAAATGAGAACGTAGGTTTCAATCAGCCTGTAGCCAGCAAAAGAAACAAAGCTGGAATTACGGAACATCATTGATATCAACAATCCACAAACTATTTTATTGACCAATTTTTTCTCAACAAAAATTGATGACAAACTGTGTAACGCTCTGACTGTTGGACGAACAAATCAGATTTCTTCTGAAACCAAACAGAGTCAAACTAGCAGCTTTTCAGACTAAAGCTAACAGGAAAACTAACAAGCTTTAAGGATGACTCAAAGTCCACCTTAAATCTGCACAGTCAAGCTAGCAGCTTCCTGACTCAAACTAACAATATCTGAGAGCTAAGCTAACAGCTACCATGACCTTAAACAGTAGCTCATTATGCTAAAACCCATAGACAACTAAGCTAACATCCACTTGAAATGGGTAACAACTACTGAGAGTTACGCTAACAATAATCGTTAGTTGTTAAAGACAGCCAACCATTAAACACACGCTAACAGCTACTCAGAATAATTTAACAGCTAACACCTACTGTGAGCTAAGCTATAAACGATTCAGAATCATGCTAACAGCTAATCAGAATCAAGCTAATAGCTTATTAGAGTAAAAAATACAGAGAAACAAGACAAGTTGAGCAAACATTTGATATATTTAACCATTATTTTGTGAGCTGAAACCACTGAACCTCTGTTTTGTTTTGTGACAGTTAGTGTGCGTGTTGGTGTTTATATGGGGTCATGGTCATGATGCTGGCGTTAAACACCCTAAAGTATAAGAAATGTCAACCACTTCACTGAAAACTGACAGATTTAAACCACAGAGACACCGCTGACTCAATGCCCGGCGTGGCTGAACAGAAACATCACTTCACTCACACACATCCTCTCATTGCTAGATCACCGAACGTGTGTGTGTAGCTGCAGATTAATCTAGTGGGGTCGCTCAGATGACACTAATCCCTCCGCTGATTATCTAGAGCATAACATCACTCTAATCTGCACGGGGGGTCGGTTTAAAGACGACACACAAGGTTACAAAGGAGGGAGGGGGCAGAAAGACAGCTTCACACTTAACATGTTCAGGTTGGGTTTATTTAACTCTGAACTGTGGCTTCCTTTTAGGGTTTACTCTGCGTATAATCCAAACAGACAACTGTCATTTACAACTAAATGAAAGGGATTATTAAAGGCAATAGTTCAAACACAGAAATAACTCCAGAGCGATGTTCACAATAGACGATAAAACTGCAAAACCCTTGGTTTAGTTTTACCAGAGAGCTTTCAGAGCTGTGGAACAAATCATTCATTTTATCCGCCGCAAAATTCACCAAACGATAAACTGTAAATGAGGTCAGAAATGTGTGAAATAAAAAATCAAAAACACAAACATAAATTGACCCCAATGGACTTAGGGATAATTTGTTTAGCTTTCTTAGTATTTATAGCGATTTTTAGCTAGTTTACAGTAGTTCTTTACATTTAGCATGCTACAAACAACATGTCTGTTAAGCCAGGGCTCCTAATCCAGGTTATTTGGTAGCAAAACAATAACTAACTTACAGTATTTCTTTTTTTATTATTATCTTAGTGTTTATATTGACCGGCTTCTCTCTGCCTGTGACTTTCAAGTCGCTCTTCTCGTTCACGTGAGGCGCTAAAAACAAACCCAACAAGCTAGCAAAATGAGTAAAAACAAAGTTTTTCTTTACAATAGAGAAGGAGACAGAAGAGCAGCACATTTAACAGACAAAACAAGGAGGTAACCATAGCAACCAGAGAGCGTTCGAGGGCAGAGTGGACAATACTCATGTTGCATTGCTAGCATAATGCTACAGGATGATGCTAATAAGGTTGATAATCACTATGGGTTGGCATTTATGTATCGTTTTATCTTGTTTTAATATTAATAAAGGAAAGTCTGTGGAAATATTGTCTCATTTTGAACCTTTACGTTGGGAATCGCTGCATTAAGCGGGCTAGCAATGAGCGCTAACATTTTCTACATATACAGTAGTTTCCATAGCAACAGGAAGTGGTATTACCATCATTTAGTGATCTGGTTGTGTGAACCCAAACATCCAGAGGTAGAAGGTGAAAATGTTTCTGTGTGCCGCATTTCGCCGGCTGCCTCCGTCTCTTAGCGTTAGCATCATAAAAGTAAATTTGCGGCTCCTCGGCTGCAGATGAAGAATCTGATATTTCCCTTTCTGAGTCACAAACCGTAATCACAACGCTGTCACAACACATCCAGCTCACAATGGATCACTCCTGCTGCTCCACCAGCAGCCTTTACTGGATTAGGATTAAATTTCACAAAATAAACTAAAGAAAATATCATCTACTGTTCTCTTTGTTTAGCCAATTTACTTACAAACATTTAAATATTCACCAATTTATAGTCACAAAGGCAATTATATACCTAGAAATAGGTATGAATGACCCTGAGACCAGGTTGTTTTTAACAACTACTTTAGTTTATCATGATCATGAAAGCAGATATTGGTACTTTTGGCAGCGTTTGCAGGCTTCACATCTTGCTGGAGAATAAAAATAAGAATAAAACACAAAGTGGAACAACAGCAGCAGATGACATAGTGCCCTGAGTCACCTCAACCAAACTCTTCTTCCACTAAACTTTCCATTAAAGTGCTTAGATACAGCAGAACTTAACAGAAATAAGTCCTCAAAATGTGACTTCTTAGTGGATCTATATTTGGTTTCACTTTCTGTATTGAAAATAATTATTTATAGATAACACAATTAAGATCAACAATATTCATCAATTCAATAATTAATAAAATTCCAAATAAGCATGTGAATTTTTTCCCGCAACACACTTTTTCCTTCCACTAAACTTTCCATCAGAACATGTAAAATAAAAATGTTTGTTTGTTCGATATGAATCAAAGCAGCGAAAAGCAGAAAGGCGGCAGGTAGAGTCAGAGAGAGTCTTCCATATTTGATGCATCCAGTCAAAGGTAATTAGGCTCTGCTGTGTGTGAGGCAGATTATCTGTGTCAGTGGCCATTTGCTCACAACTGGCGCCAGAGGCAGAGAGCATCATGGGTAAACGAGCAGACGCCGGCTGGCGTTTCTCCACTCGCAGACACAAGCAGCCAAAACAAAGCAGCCGTTCCGCAGCTGTCGGACGACAAACCAAGAGACGAAGGAAGTTAGCCGACCTGTTAGCCTGGAGTTTGAGTACGGAGGCGAGAGGCTGTCATGTGACGCCATGAACTGCGATCCGTCGGCGTAACTCTGCAGAAAGAACAGGAAGTTAGCTGATCGGGACATTAGCTGAACAGGAAGTTAGCTGAACAGGAAGTTAGCTGAATGGGAGTATTTAGCTCCAAGCTAATAATTTTATTAAACTACATGTTTAGTTTATGTACAAACAAAATACTTTGTTAGCAACATAAATATTTAGTTTGAACTAACTAATTAATAAGCCAACTAATCACCTAGCTTCAAACTAAGTGTTTAGGTTTTAACTAAATATTTAGTTTGTTAGCTCTGAACTTGCTCCAAACTGGTTAGTTAGCCAGCTAAATAATTAGCTTCAAACTTAATATTTTGCTCCAAGCTAACCATTCATTAGAAAACTAAATGTTAGCAAGATCAATATTTAACTATTTGTTAGCTAACTGATTACCTAGTTACCAAACTAAATATATAGTTAGTTAAATATTTAATTAAATGTTTAGCTAAATAATTAGCTTCAAACTAATTATTAAGTTTGTAGCCATATTTACTACATATAACTACATATGTAGTTTCAAACTATGACATTTATAAATGTATAACATGGTCAAAATATAACACTGAAAAATGGATCCCTGATCTTTCTGTTATGAAATAAACCAAAATATTCCTGTTAATTTTTGACAGTGTAACTTTACAAACACACCCAATCATTTCTACATGAAAACAGTTGTTTTGTTATTAAAACCAAATCAAATGCTTCTGATTAAAAGTATTTCTGATTGATAATAAAACTGGAAGAAAAGCAACAAAACAAACCTTAGAGGAGCGACTTCCACTCGCCCATGAAGCTGCATTTGTTCTTTCCTCCATACCTGGACGGAAACAAGAAAAACGTTAGCTCAAAATACAGTTCAGTACAGGAAATTATTTAATTCCTACTGAATACAGAAACCATCGGGTCTGGGAAGCTGCAACTGGAACTGATCTCTGGAAAACCAGAAACTTGATGGTCCAGATGTTCCCATCCATCCAGGCTCAGTATATCTGATATTATTCATTTATCATATCTGCAAACCCTCCTATTATTCCCGGCTGCATGTGTTCAGTAACCATGGAAACGCCATGGACGCTCCCGTTTCCCCACAGACTCCAGTTTTTACGTCCAGATGTTTTATTAAACATCTGAACCTGCAGCAGAATCGACTCTCTAACATCAACCCAAACGTCTCCAGTCCGGCTGCAGAAACGTTTTCACAAAACAAAACAGAAGTTTGACAAGTTTTGAAGACATCAGGAGAGAACGAGCAGCAATTATAAAAAAGCATCGCTGGGTAATAAAAAGTGAGGATTGGGGGATGGATGAGAGGAAAATGAGAGAGAAGTCCAAGTTGGAGTTAAAGGATGGGAGGAGGAGGAGAGAAGGAGGCGTCCATGTGTCCTGCACCTGATAAGGCGTCCAATTGAGGGCTATAAATTACACTAGAGACCCACAAACAGGGAGGCACAGTCCGAAAACCACACACACACACTCTGCAGGTTATCTATCATCAGTTAATGAACTTAGACTGACAGACAGCCCCATGTCTCTCACAATGATCCTATTAAGATCTGCCTGACACAAAACAGACTCCTATTAATACAGTTAGCCCATGTGTGCATGTGTGGGGATCAGAGTGGACAAAAACACCAGTGTCCAAAAACTACCACTCACACACCCAGCCTGTTGTCTGAAAATCTGCATGTATCATACATTCATGTCATAAAGTAGCTTAAATTAAAGTCATGTTTTTCTATGGCGATGTTATGGAAAAATATCAACTTATAGATAAAATATTCAGTTCTAAAATAAATCAGTTCTTCTTATATTCAACAAGTCAGTTCTACACCCTGAGCTGTTTGTGTCATAAAGGTAACATCCTGTATGGAGAACTGAAACTGACAAAATTAGGGAATATTTACATAACTAATCAGTTATCAGCGGTGAGCGAAGCTAACTAAAAGGTTACCTGCTAATCCTACAGCAAAAATAATAAAAAAAAGTTCTGCTAATGCTAAAGCAATAGACCAATATAGTATTTAGCAGAAGCTAATGCTAGAGCCCTAATCAAAAACAGCTGTGCTGGGGCGTGCTGTGGTGGCGCAGGGGTTAGCACGCCCCACGTTTGGAGGTTCGCGGGTTCGACTCCCGGTCCCGACGACCTTTGCCGTATGTCTTCCCCCTCTCCTCACCCTCCTTCCTGTCTGCCTACTGTAGAAAAAAATACGAGCCACTAGCGCCGCAAAAACTCTTCGGAGAAAAAAATGGAAAAAAAACCCCAAAAAACAGCTGTGCTACATTTAAGCGCTATAAAAACATGGTATTTACTGGACGCTAATGCTAAACCGCTAATCATAAACATTAGTTCCTCCATTGCTAAAGTGCTACAAAAACATGATATTCAGTGGAGGCTAATGCTAAGCTGCTTATCATTAGCAACGGAAATGCTAATTTGCTAGGCTAACATAATATTTGACGAAAGCTAATGCTAAAGTGCTAATCATAAACAGTTCTGCTAAACTTAGGCACTATACCAACACAGTATTTAGTGGAAGCTAATATAAACCGCTAATCATTAACATTACTTCTACTAAGACCAACATGTTTACCATAATCTAAAGCGCTAAATTCAACCATGTTGGTACACATATGTTCTATACCATTAGATTTATTTTTTTATTTTGTTCCTACATGTTTGTTTTAAATAAAGTTATTAGGGAAGGAGAGGAAACAGTAAACGGCCTCACCACTTCACAATAAGAGCATGAATGTAAATGGTTACCTACTACTAAACCAAAACTTCAACAGACTGTGAACTTTGTCTAACTGAAAGTTTACACAAAACCCAAGAAAATAAGAGTTTTGCAATTTATTCAAACAAACTGAGTTAAGGGAAGTTAAATTTTCATTCCTCTGTACTTTTATATACATATTTTCTTTAGTAACAGCCCGAAAAAAGTGATGATCACACTAAACCGTATAAAAAAAAGAAAGTGTAAATTCAAACTGATGTTTGAATGTTTGTAAAAACAGTTTTAGACGTTAAAACCTCAAATGAACCTGAATTCTTGTAGGTCATTAATGAAACAAACCTGTTTTAGTGATTACTGTTTTATTATTTGACATATTTTTCTGGACTCATGAATCCACGATGTGTCCGTTTGACCCACTAACCCAGAGAATCAAACTTTCCAACCTGCCGTGTCCAAACGGTGTCAGTGGGTTGGAAAGCCGCAGCCGGGGAACGCGTGATGTAAACATGGTGACGTTTGTAATAAAAGGTTTCTGACAGACAGAAATGAGGCCAGCGGTGACGATGTGGGCCAGCAATGCTGCACCTGTTTGGAGCTCCGTAGGAACAATTAAACTGACACATGTCAGTTTGTTTAATTTAATCCTGAAACCTCTGAGATCATCACATCACCTCGACACAAACCAAAGAAACAAAACCCATCAGACTTCAAAAACAGAGAAATTAAACTACAGCAAAAGCTAAATATTTTGTTTAACTAAATAATTAGTATATTTAGCTTAGTAATAGACTAGGAGCTAATAGGGAATCAACTAAATATTTACTTTATTCCCTAAATATTTATCATCTTAATTAAATATTTAAAACCAAACTGCCAATGTAAGTAAGACAAAACTCGTCTTTGGTTTCTGACATAGATTTGGATGATTTTTCTCAGTAAACCTTTTCATCTATAAACAGTATTATGTTTTTATTTGTGTCGTTTTTGGCAAATATTTAAACTGGTTTGATATTCTGAAACACTGAAGTGAGACACAAAATAAAACATGTCCCGAATGTCGTGCATGAGGCTCAAAGCTCAAACTGCAGGAACTTTAAGGGGTTAATATTTTAGAGCAGAAAAATAAATAAAGAAACAAAGAAATGAGAAGAGAAGCTGATGGACGTTAAACCAGACGGAGAAACAAACATTTAATTCAGCCGTCTTATTTAAGGCGGAGGAGGAAAAGCTTCTTGTACCTTTACTGAACTACAATCATGTTTAATCCAGAACACACACACACACACACGCCCACCCCACACACACACACACGCCCACACGCTGAAATAAGACAGTAAGAATTAAGAATCAGATTACATCTCTATTAAAGCTGCTTAAAATGTCTAAAACCTACAATCCCTCAGTGTGAGTGGCTGAGCAAGCAGGAAGTGATGTCATCATCCAGTACAGGAAGTCCACCTCCTTTAGTTTTATTTCCTCTTTTCTCTCTTCATTTATCTTCCTTTTCGCTTATTCTTCACTTAAATTACTGCTAATTTGTTGCTAAAAGAAAAAAAATAAAAATAAAAATCAAAAATAGATTTAAAAATAAAATTTTAACTAGTTCCACACTAAAACTATTTTTAGTTTGGAGCTAAATATTTTATTTACAAACAAAATATTAAGCCCCAAAATAAATAAAGCATTTAGCTTCAAACTAACTAGCTATCAAACTGAAAACATAGATATTTAATGTATAAACTAAAAGTTCATTTAGAAAACTAAATGTTTAACCAGGTTCAATATTTAGTTTAACTATTCACAGTATTTTTAAACTAACATTGAATGAATAATATTGTGAAAATATGACTTTGAAAAACGAACCCCCGTGTTTTTCTGTTATGACAGTCTAAACAACCCAAATTATTGCTGTTAATTTTTACAATTTCACAAACCGCGCCCCACAGATTATGGGCACTAATCCTCTTCCGTACAAATTGTATCGCTCTGCTAAAGTCGCTTTTTTTAGTGTTGCTTGTGTCTTCACCTCCAAACATTTTCTCCAAGAGACAAACAGATTTCAGCCAAACGGACCAGAACCACGCCCAGATTCCCGAGCCGCGCCTCTAACAGCTGGAGGAACGAAAATAGAGCGCTTCGAATGTTTTCCTCCCCCAGCCCTCCGTATCCAGCAGGACAACATCGAAAACGGAAATCCGATTTCCAGCCTTGAGGTGGAGCTCGACGGTTTCATTCATGTTTCTGTGCTGAAACACCTCGCCCGGCGTTTCCTGTCATTAAGCAGCAGAGCCGTTCTATAATTAGAACATCTGGACTCTAATAGGTTTCTGCGGCGGCATCCACAGCAAACCGCCGCGCTGCATGGCACACAGACACTAAAACCGAGCACGCTTCATGTTTCAGGCCCTTTCTCTCTGCCGTTTTGTTCATAGAGGAACATTAAAGCGGGAAAACAAACAACAGCTTGGAGAGCTAATGGCAAGTTGAATGAAGAGGGAGAATAGTTTGTGTAGACAGAGAGAGAGGGAAAACATTAGCAAGTTCAAACATGGCTTTCTTGAATGCGCCGTTTTTAAAAGCCTACAGATGCCTTTCCAAAAAGAGAGATTAATATTGATAATAAGAAGGCCGATCCTTTTTGTTTTGTGTTTTTTCGTCTTCGTCGCTGTGATGGAGGAAGAATAAGCGGAGCGGCAATTCCTTTGACAACCCCCCCCACGCCGGCCCATGTGAAGCCCAGCCAACTGTGGCTTAGATCTCTGCACACCATCACAACCAGGAGAACAAAAGCAAAAAAACACCGGCGGAAAAAAGGAAACCAAAACAAAGATCTGGGAGCAAACTGGTCACAAGCTAGAAAGTTAGCTCAACTTTTCTGAAGCGCAAACTGGGATGGAGGCTAAATTAATGACTGAAAAATGGAAATAAATCAGATTTTTGAGGCATGAAAACTGCTTCAGAAACTCTTCATACATCCACCACTAAGCTAGTCTGTCAATATAACCTAAAATGAGTCAAATTTATTTAATTTTTCCATAAACCTAGCTTACCACTACAACGCTAGTAGGGCTAGCTCAGGCTAATAGCCTCCAACTTGTTTTTTGCCCAAATATTTCAACAAACATGGGTAGTTTGTAAATATTTAAGTACTTTTTGGGATTATTTACTTTTTAAGCAATCTAAGTGCTTAAGGCAGAACTAGCTTAGCATAGCTCAAACAGGTTCAGTCATATTATTAAGCTGAACGATCTAAAACTCTGAAGTTGAATTCATAAATAAAAACATCTCAATACAGTTTTCATATGACATAATTGTTTTGAGATTGTTTTTGCTGCTAGCAGAAACTATGAAGTCAGTAAAGCTAGCTGAGACTTAAAGCGCTACTATTTATTTTTTGTTGTTGTGCCAAATATTAACATAAAGCTTTGTGATGGATAATAACAGTGAACTGCAACTATCCTAACATCCATCCAAAAATGTGCCATATTTTCTGTAATTTTACCAGATATTCTATGGCCTTCATAAACCTAGCTAAGATGTAACATTAGAGCTAGCTAACCTGGGCTAATAGTTTATAGAATAGAATAGAAGTACTTTATTCATCCCAGCAGGGAAATTATTTCGCAGTTACAGCATAGAGACAAGAGACACAACAACCACCACTGAGTAGCAATTGTAGACAAGATAAAATAAAAATAAATAAATAAAATAAAATAATATGAGCGAAATATCTGAATAAATATGGACATTTTGTAAATGTTACAATAAATGTGGGTAGTTTATAAATATTAACTATGAACCACTTTTTAATTTTTTTTTCTTGCAAACTGTGTTTAGAACAGAACTAGATATGAAGTAGTTTAGCCTAGCCTAGCTAAACAACAGGTGCAGCTATTTCATTAACCAAATAAAAAATGAAATGAAAAATAAGAAACTAAATCTGAAAGATAAACATTTAGGATTCATAAATGAAAACACGTCAACACAGCTTCATCTTCTCATTTCATTATGTTAGCTTTTTTTAGCAGCAAAAAACAACAAGAATCTGAAGTTACTGAAGCTACATGGGACTTCAAGGTCTAATAGTTTGTTATGCCAACGAATATTAACATACAAGGCTTTGTGATTAATAATTACAACAAGCTGCAAAAACTAATTACTTTGTATTAGTTCAACAATCCATCAATTTGTTCATCTATCCATCCAAAAATGTGTCAGTTTCTGTAATATCACCGGATTTATGGCACTCAGACTCAAAGCTATAATGTTAGCAGGAATACCTCGGGCTAAATGCCTCTGACTACCGTTTACATGTCAAATATTGAAATAAATATGGACAGTTCATAAATATGCTTTTTTATTGGTTGGTTGTAAATGTTTATATAACTACGGAAAGATTTTGACCGTTTATAAGCAAATTGTTTAGAACAAAACTAGGTTACGTTAGCTCCGCTTAGCCTAGGCTAACTGAGCAACAGGTTCCGCCATTTCATTAACCTTCAAACAATTTTAAAACTCTAAAGCTGAATACTTCACATCTTAGATTCATAAATAAACACATATCAATACATCTTCATCTTAGTATTTAATCTATATGTTATTATTTTATGCTAAAACAAAGCTAACTCTGAATTCTGTAAAGCTAGCTAGCTAGCTAGCCGGACTTACAGTTCTAGAAGTTTCCTCTGAGCGCCGCTGCGGCCTTAAGGTGAGTCAAGATCCCCGGGACTTTAAAGGTAAACTGAAATACCTGCCTGTCCGTATCACTGCAGCCGCTCTAATCCATCCAATAACTGCTCAGTTAGAGAAAACTTGCTCACAGTGAAGCAACAACACTTATTTTAATCTGAAGTCGATAAATTACCCAAAAACTGTACTCAAGTAAAAGTAAAAAGTTGTCACGCAAAAAAATACTCAAGTAAGAAAGTACGTAATTTTTAAAAAGGCGACTGAATTACTGAGCAACTAATCAAAACATCATAAATTACATCATCAGATGGAAAATTTTGGGTTTTATGAAACAAAGTAAAAATAATTCATGTAAATAACAATTGCAGGCAAAAGAAAAATAATTCCAGATCAGTCTTTCAAAATAAACTTTAACCAGAATTGCAGATGTGTATCTGGTGAATTTGTGGTTAAAACATATTTGTTGTTCATTCAATCGAGTTACTCACAGTAGGTAAAGGAGCAATTTTACTCAAATAAGAGTAGTACTTACTAAAGTAAAAGTAAAAAGTACAGCGTAGTAACTAGTTCCAGTATGGAGAATTAAAATATAGATATTATCTAGAAGCATTTTGGTTTCAGAAATCAGCATTAAAAATCAAACTTCCTTCAATTTGATGTTGGCATCCAAATCTTTCAGAAACATCCGTCTTTCATCTGCTTGATTCCTTATTTCCATTAAGTGTCACCTGGATTTCCCAGACTTAATGAACAGAACCGGAGCCCAGCAGAAAGGCAGACAGGTTGGCGCACAATGAAGCAGTGAGACGCTGTGATATTGAAACAGACAAGGTTTGTTTTGGATGAGTTTTTGTCAGACCGAGTCTCTGGGTAGATCCGTGTTTGACAATTCAATTAAGCCTCCTTCCTCTCAGCGGAGGTTTTTGTGTTTGGCTTTGTAAAACTCTATCATATAGACACCTGCCAGCTTACAGCTCACGCAATCACAGATATGAGTGAGTTTAATCACACAGGAAGAGGGGAGCGGAGAGCTTTCTGAAAGCTGGAGAAAGTCCAGTGGGCTGGATGAGGAGGAGCCGCGTGGTTTCTCAACAAGTGGAAAGATGGCCGACAGTAAATCAGGAAACAGCGGTGCTGTGTTAAACATGCTCAGAGAATTGTGCCGGGACATCTGTGTTTAATTAGCAGAGAAAATAAAAAACAGCTTTCGCTTTTTCTCCATTTTCCCCTTTTTAAATCAACAGTAGCGAAGTAGTTATTCCTGCACCAGAAAGCCGCTCCGGAGCCACAAAAGCAGGTGGATAATTCAGGTTTCTTGGCTCATGTTTTGGAAAGCCGCCTGCGGAGGAGAAACGCTTAAACTTTCAGATGTTGAGGAATATTTCTTTCAAATTTGCCCTGCTGGAAGAATACTGTGGAAAATTGAAGCTTAATTCAAGTAAATAAAGATGCAGTATGTGCGTTAGCCTACCCTAGCTTAGCCTAACAACAACTTTACCTTCAAAAATTAAAAATATGAAATACTTTATTCTAGCATTTACAGATTATCATTTTATATCAAATGAGTCACAATTTCCATAATTTTACCTGATATTAGCTTAGCGCTTTAAAGTTTGTACAGCTATCTCAGGCTAATATCCTCCGACTTGTTTAAGTGGCAAATATTTCAATAAATATGGTCAGTTTGTAAAATGAAAACAGGTACTTTATAAATATTTTAACAACTATGAGCTATTTTGGGCCTTTTTTAAATTTTTTTTTTTAACAAACTAGATATGGAGTAGCGTAGCTTAGCATAACCTAGCTCATCAACTGATTCAGCCATCTAATTAAAGTGAAAAATCCCATAAAAATCTAATTAAAGTCTTAGATTCATAAATAAAAACATGTCAAATATTTCACCTTGTCATGATTTTTGTTGTTGCCGTTGCTCACAAAACAAAACAAATTATTTACATTTTTTAGCCTAGCTTAGCTTGACCAAAGAGTTTTGGAAATTTCAAAAGTACAATAATAATGAGATTTATTTAACAAGTTTCATTAGAAATCCACTTTCAGTTCTCCACTCTGATGCTGATATGAAGAAACAAAACTATTTTAGCATATTGAAACAAGCTAGGCTAGCTGTGGCTAGACGCCTTCAAACGTGTGTTAGCTAAGTAAAAATACTGGTTTGCACTTGAGTTCTTCTGAAGTATGTTTTTGTCCTTGCATACAATAAATATGTGATATTTACTTAATGTATAAATAAAATGAATAACATAGCAGCATTAGCTCCACAGAGGGCGCTACACACTGAACCAGGTGAGTTTCTCATTCAAGTTCAAACCTTCAAATGAAGCTAACGGCTAACTCTGCTCTAAATGAGAGGCTTGGAGAAAACAAAAATCCACTGTTTGTGTTGTTTCAGCCGTTTAGGCCCAAAGAAAGCGTTGATCTGCTAGCCTCTCAGCAGAGCTGAAGTGCAGACATGAACCTCCAGGCAGGGGGTTTACCCACACAGACATGCGTCGCTGCACACCTTGCAGTCAACCGTGTTGCATCATTCACGCTCTCTGTGGAGATTACTGGAAACTTGCGCTCAAGTCTGCAGTCTTTACCTCCCACTTTGAGCTATCGTATGTAATGCTAACAGCCAAACACGCATCAATTACTCCAGGTTAACTCTGGTAGAAATACCAAACATTTCAGTTTTTAAAGATCCATATTCAGCCTTCATGTTTGTTGCTGTTATAAACATATAAAAACGGAGGCTAGCCTCTATTGATTAGGACAAATCTACCAATAATCACCTTATTATAGCTGCATTTCTTGACGTTTTAGTTTAGACGCCTTCATAAATCAAAATGATGTAAACTGTGATTTTCTGATTTTGTTTTTAATAAATTCCCAAATTTAAACTGTAGCATTTAGCTTAAAAAGGTCACAGCTGCAGTTTCCACCCAACATTACACCTTTATCTGACTTTCTTACCACTAGAAACAACCTTTCCCTCCTTTTTCCTCTTCTTTCCTTTCTTCTCCTCACCCTCCTGCCTCCTCCCTTCATCTCTCCCTCCCTCTCTACTTCCTTTCTTCTTCCCTTTTATCTCGCGCCTCTCCTCGCTCTTTCATGGCGTCCTGTCGTCAAGTGTAAACATGGCTGAGCGCCAAGCCGGAGGGGTTCGAATCCTATCAGCTCTTCCTCTGCTCGTGTCCTCCAGTCACGCTCTTCCCGCTGATTCCTGTGAGGAAGCGACCAGGTTTTCCTACAGAATCAGAACTCGGCTGCTGGGAAATGTGACAAACATCTTTATGAACCAAACTGGGGAAATGAGGAACAAGGGAAATTTAGAAACATAAAACAGCAATTTTGAGTTTTGAAAAGAAAATCTTAGGAATCAAAATCAGCAACAAGCTGCAGGAAATGTTGCTAAAAATAATCAAAAGTCGTGGATAAATGTTGGCTAAAGTTCAGTCAGTTAGCAAGATAAATATCAGTAGTGAGCACGCTAAAATGCTAGCTGCGCTAACCCTACAGCGCTGCTCATACACATTAGTTCTGCTAATGCTAAAGTGCTACACCAACATGGTGTTTACTGAAAGCTAATGCTAAAGCACTTATCAATATTATTTTTAGTGGGAGCTAGTGCTAAATCTAGACACTCGCGTGGCGTTTAGCAGAAGCTAATGCTAAGGCACTATAATAACAGAATGCTTAGCAGAAGCTAATTTTAATGCACTATACCAACATTGTAATTAGCAGAAGCTAATGCTATTACGGTATACCAACTTTGTATAAGCTAATGCTAAAGCACTGTACCAACACAATATTTAGCAGAAATTAATGCTAACGTGTTATAATAACAGAAGGCTTAGCAGAAGCTAATTCTATTGCACTGTACCAACATGGTGCTTAGCAGAAGTTAATACTAAAGAGCTATACAACATTATTATTAGAGTAAGCTAATGCTAAAGCTCTAAACCACCAACCCAATATTTAGCTAACATTAATGCTAAGCCACTATAATAACATAGTAATTAGCAAAAGCTAATGCTAATTCAGTACACCAACATTATTCCTAGCGATAGAGCGCTAAACCAACATGGTGTTTGGTAGAAGTTATGGCTAAAGTTCCATATTAGCTGAAAACAATCAAAAACTGCAGAGTTTCACTTTCTGGGGGTTTTTCTCTGTCAGAAACGCAAACATTTGTTGATTATAATTGATTTGCAACATCCAAAGGGTGAATAAATGTTTAAGTATCACAATAATCGTCTCATATGTTTTATAGTTCAGGTAACAGTTCTTGAAGTAAAACCATTAAATCTGTGGTATGTTTTTAATCTGAAGCTTTATGACCAGTAGATGAGAGAAACTTGATTCCTTTGCGATAGTCACATCTAAATTTATGCGTCCTGCGTCTCTGCGGTCGGAACGGCGTATAAATAAAAGCTGCAGACTCACAGGCCGACCAGCTGCACCTGCACAGGAAAAGCCCTGCACATCTCTTATGAGCGAGTCGGCTTGCAGCGCTGCTGGGGAAGTGAAAATGGGGCTCAGGTGAATTGTGCCGGCGCCGGTCCAAAGTGCTAATAATAGCTGACCACTGAAACCATTTACTGGGAAAATCAGTGGCACTCACAGAGCCGACGAAACGACCTCAAACCTCCAGCCTGACAGCGGCTGATTTTAAACGTTTTCTCCGATTCAGTTCACCAAAAATACCAGCTGAGTCAGAATATCCAGCATCAGAGTTTATTTAGTTCATATTCAGGTGAACTCAAATTTAAAATTTAATACTCAAAAGGTTTTTAAACATCGCTAATGGTTTAAAATCACTTTCTGACTTTATTAAATGGCAAAAGCTGCAGATATGTTCAGTTTTCTAAACCAGCATAATTTTTAATTTCTTACAAGTGAATCAAATGTTAAAGTTTCCAACAAGAAAAGTCATTTTTATTTATGATTTTAAAAGAATCTAATAATTAATTTCCATTTTATGACGGCGTGTTAGGGCCACTAAGAAAATAAAATTCTGAGAATAAAATCAAAATGAATTAAGAATAAAGTCGTAGTTTTAGTAAAATTAAAACTTTATTTTTGTATTCCTTCGACTATTTTGTACGAGTTTATTCTCGTAAAATTCTCCTAATTAATCCCTTTATTTTATGTTTTATTTTTCTTAGCCACCCATACAGAGTTCAATATTAATTTAAAATGACTAAAATATAAGTAGAGATGCTAACATGCTAATATTTAGCAGAATAGCATGCTAATCATTAAAATACGTATTGGACCAAAAACAAGGAATAATATTACTATATAGTCATACTGAATACATTATAATATTATTGAAAGGTTGATTTATTTCAGTAATTTAATAAAACATAATGTATAATATAATATACAGATCAGTTCTACTCAGGCCGATAGTTTCATTTTTATGATTTTCTGCTTCCAAACATTTAAAACCTTTAACGTTACAATATTACATGAGACAAAAAACAAAATAATTTCCAAAGCAGAAATCTTTGCTACTAGTAATTTTTATAGAACAATTGTTCATTGTACAGTCGCTCCCATTTGTTTTTTTTTACTTTTGTGTTCAGGCGTTTTATTTTTGGACATTTTTTCCCTCCGGTTCTGGATGATGAGCAGCTACATCAGTTTTAGCTCCTATTGTTTAACCTTCATGCGATTGTTATGTGTTACCGTGGCAACAAGGTGTTACTGCTGGGAGAGGCTAATTAGCATCTTAAGGAAGCTCTGCTAACACCTGACAGGAGAGAAGGAGGAAGTTCAAACGTCTCTTCCATTCATTTCATAAAAAAAACACAGGAAGGAAGGCGGCAAAAGCAAAGGAAGTGGATTAGCATGGCTAGCTAGCAGCTGATGATGTCATCCAGGACATTTTACTGTGAAATATCGTCTCTGGTGCCCAGATACTGGGCTGTTAGCATGTTAGCATGAAACCGTCATTCTTCAGTCAGAGGCTTCTACATATTGGCTGCGATACTGACTGCTACAGGAGATCCTTCCTGCCCACAGCGCCACCTTCCACAATGACTCTGAACACACTTCAGTGATTTGATATTTAAATGAAGGAAAACTTGTTTGTTTGTTTTTACCTGACAAATAAACTTCATTAAGAGACATTCTGATTTATTAAAATGAATATTGGTGGATAATAAACCGGAAATGAGCACAGATACAGAATCTGGACCATCTAAAATAAGTAAATAGTTTTATTTTTAATGATAAAATGAGAGTTTTTCTTAATAATTGATGATGAAAGTGACAAGTGTCAGTGATCTGAGCTCAGAAAGGAAAACTTTCGGTCTGGTTAATTTACAAACGTTTCACACAGGCTGAGTGATTATAAGCGAGAGTGAAACTAATGTGTTTGTTTCTCTTTCCCAGTAATTATTTAACAGAGAGGAAGGAACCGTCACTTCGTCTGGTCTTCTCTCCTCTCAGATCCAAATCAAAAGATAATTAATGTGACGACATTAAACATTGATTTTAACTCATAACTTTCAGTTATTGTTCTGCAGTCTGAGCATCGACATGAACAAAAACCGGAATATGAGGGAGAAAGAATGCTTCAAATAAAGAGCTAAACATTTATTTAACCAACTAAAACAGCTAAAACTTTCTGAACATCAGTCAGAACCTCTGATTAAAGGCTGGAGCAAATTTTACAACAGTTTTCATTAAGATGAAGGATGCAGTACCACAAAACTCCACAGAGCATAGGGGGCGCTGTTCGCAAAGTTAGTCAAAAATAATTAGCATTATTCAGCCTGTCACAAGAGAAAAAAAGGAATATTTAGTTAGAATCTGAATATTTAGCTTCAAATTAAATATTTAATTAAACTAAACTAATTTAACTAAACGTTTAGTTAGCAAGCTAATATTTATTTTGAAGCTAAATATTTAGCTTGTTAAAAAATCTTTAGTTGTTACAAAATTTATACCTAAGTAAATATTTAGTTTAGAGCAAAATACTTAAAGAAAACTGTCTGCTAGTAAAAATAAATATTTGGCGCTAAATATTTTAGTTATCAAGCTAAATATTTAGTTCCCTTTTCTCTTCCAATCAGTTGGTTCTCGGGTTTAGTTTCCTGGTTGCTTCCAGAAAAGGATCATCAGTTAAATAGTTTCAGATAATATCACATTTAGTCACATTTGCTACAGAAATAATTTCATGTTTATGGTTTCCTCCTTATGTTTGTTATTTATATTTTTCATGTGTTTCCTAAAATTGGAACGGAGGTTTTTGTGCTTTAAATAATTTGTGTATTTTTTTAAAATTAAAATTTAGGAAAACACTTAAACTGCTGCAGGTTTGAATTTAAAATTAGGCCACAGAAAAACATCAATTGGAAAATGTCAACAAAGTCGTCAGAATTTAGGCCATTAGCTCGAAGCGAATCAATATTTCATAATAAAATGCGACTAAGACGGTAAGCTCTGAGAGCTATTTGTGGCCTGAAGACTCCCTGCTGTGTCTCTTTTCTCATGACGAGGTTGTTACCAACGGCGACCGTAAACGGCGACCGGGGAGAGGTGGATCGTGAGCTGCCACCTGGATGCCACCTCCCTTTCTGGAAACAAGGAGTGAGAAGCTGCTAACAAGTTAGCATGTCTGCATGGGTGCAAAGCTGCAGGGACACACACGTAGAAAACCAACACACACACACACAGAGAGAGAGAGAGTGTGTGTGCAGACAGTCTCTCTTTCTCTCTTAGCACTTGTTGTCGAGCGTTTGATGAGATCAGAAGGACGATGCGTTCAGAAACTGTCCGTCTGATTCGGTTTGTGTGTTGAAAAGTAAAAATGTTGGTTTTTGTGGAGTTCAGCTGCTGGGAGCTTCAGGATTCAGGTCCTGACAGGCTCAACAAGAACCGGGGCGAGCCTCCGCCTGTTACACGCTGTTCCTAAACACACCGCCCCGCGCAGCCATCAGCCAGTCCAAAGCATTTCTGACATTTTTTCACCCATCTCTGGTTCTGAAGGACTCTGTTCAGCCTGGAGACGAGACATTTTGATTAAAATGTTTGCTGAACTTTTTAAAATCACTTCTGATCTGATGCTTCAAATCAAATCATTGAGTCTTTCTTGTAATCTGTCAATTCTTCAGACTTTGAGTTTCTAAAGCTAAAGATTTTCACTTTCTTGTTTAGTAACTTATTTCTGACTCATAAATCATTCAGGAATTTAAAAAATCATCTTATCACAAGCATTATGTCTAAACACAACAAATTACTTCATATCAAGATAAAAACAAACATCAAAGCAGCGGACGGTAAACTTCTGCTTATCCGCTAATACGCTAACAGCGGAGCTAATTCTTTGTTTAGCAGTCTTGCTAACTTAGCTTCGCCTAACTAGTTTTTACAGATCAATTCTAAAACGCTACTCTAGTTGTTCCTCCCTTGCCATCAGTGTTTGTCTCTCTCTTTAGCATAAACCTCCAAGTTTATGTTTTATGTTAGTTGAAATGTTTCCAAGTCCAATATGTCTCGTACACGACTTGGACTTGCAGCTTTTAGCTTTCCAGCTCCCAGACTGTGGCCTTTCTAACAGCTAATGTTCATCTGAAAGTCCCCTGACCTAAAAAAAGAAAAACACCATACAGTTCTCTCCAGGAATGTGGTAAATTTATCATATTTATTTAACGACCTGCTCAGCAGGTGGTCGTTATTTTCCCAAAGCGACATCTTGCAGCTTTCATTTAAAATAGGCCACATAATGGGAGAAAAAAACTAAACATAAGTTATTTCTGTTGGTAAGTGAGGCTTTATTTCAGAGCAGCACGTTTAAAAGTAACCTGTGAAAAATTATATTGGCTTGGTGTTAAAAAATCTCTCTCACATTCTTCATTTGTCCTTCCAAACCTCCCACTCACCTCAACCTCCCCTCGTTCCTCGTCAAGGTCTCCCCCCCCGAACGCCGGACCACGACGACAGAACTGGAGAAAAACCCGTCAGTAAGACCGAACTGCACGCGTTTCTGCATTACAGAGCAATTACAGCTTAATGGCTGCAAAGATTCATTATGAACATTCATCCAACCTTTAAATATTTTAGGAGAATACCACTTTAATGAGGAAGCACTTTTCATGTTTCATTCCCACCTGAAAGCCTCATAATATCTCAGTTCCTCTTTTCTCTCTGGGATCTGCCTCCCTTTTCCTTCCTCTGTTTTTAATTCCTTCACATTGATTCTCGTTTAACTTTAACAGTTTGAAATGATCATAAAGCAGAGAGAAGAGAAACTGAAAATTAGGTGAAAATGACGAAAAATAGTCCATATCTATTCACTGTGCATAGAGAGATTTTAAATAAGAACATATTTAATATTTTCATTTGTCTGTGTTAGCTTGCAAGAGTCAAGCTAAGAGCTAACTATACTGAAACTAAGAGTTTACCTACTCAAAGATAGCTTACAGCTAATCAAAGCAAATCTGAAGCTACAGCTACTCAATGTTAGCTTGACAGCTAAACAAAGTAAAACTAACAGCTACTCAGCGTCAAACTGACAGGTAAACTAGCTTAAGTTAACAGATAATCAGATTTAACATAACGAGTCAAAGTAATGCTAACAGTTACCAAATGTTAACTTGACAGCTAGCAAAAATCAAGCTACCATCTAAACAAAGTTAGCTCAACAACTAGTGACAGCTACCCAAAGGTAAGCAGACCCAACAGCTCTGAATGGCAGGCTGGGCTACTCAAATAGCTACTGTGAGTCAGACTAAGAGCTACTCAATGCCTAGCCAACAGCTAATGTGATCCAGGCTAACTGCTATTCAGAGCTAATACAATAGCTATTCACCAATCAACCTAAGAGATGAACTAGGTCAAGCTATCCATAGTTAGATCAACAGCTATAGAGGTAACAGCTACTGTGATAAAAGGTGAAGCTAACAGCTGTACAGAGTTAGCTCAACTGCTAGCAAAAGGTAAGTAAACAACTATTCAGAGCAAAAACAAACAACAACTCAAAGCCCAGCCAGCAACTAATCATGGCTCTGTAGAACAATAACTACAGAAAGTCCAGCCACTGTTGAGAATATCAGAGTCAACCTGAGAGGTAAACTAGCTCAAGCTAACCACTGTCTGGATTTAGATCAATAACTACAGAAAGTCAAGCTAACAGCTAATCAGAGTCAAGCTAACAGCATGAAGCTAATATTCATTTAAAGCAGTGACCATAAATCTTCAACTGAATACAGTGTTGGTATAGCGCTTTAGCATTAGCTAAAGAGATTCTAACTTCCTGTAGCAGCTAGCTGTGCTCCAGTGCTAATGCTAACCTGTATTTATCTGCTTTTACTGAATTTCTAAATGTAAAATTTCAGTTTAGTTCCCCACAAACTGTATGGCAAACCTACCAACCATCCTGCATTGTTGAAATATTAGTTCATGGTGAAGTGATGCAATGTTTAGCTATTACAAAACAGAATTTATAAAACGTTGTAAACACTCTTTGGAGTTTGAGGAATGCTTGGTTCGTACAGGAAACGGCCCGATGATTTAAAGGTCGGTGTTTTTAAACAAATAATGTCACCGCGGAGCAGCAAGCAGGCTACGCTGGCTTGGTTTACAATACGTACAAGTGTATTGGCAGAGTCTGTCACACAGACAAGGAATGGTTGGTTAAATTAAACACAGACACACACACACACACACACACACACACACACACACACACACACACACACACACACACACAGGAGATTCAGGGACCAGATGTCAGGAGGGCAAAGTGTGACACTTGACTGAGAACAGGCCTCGCTGGAGTTTGTGTGTATCTCTGTGTGTGCAGCACTCCATAACTGCATTGATTTTCAGAGAGAACCTACTAACAGGCTGAAACACACACACACACACACACACACACACACACACACACAGTAAAGTGAAGTGAAGGCTTCCCCTTTGAAAACCACATAAGACATGTCTGGACACGCAGGCCGGAGAGCCCTGCAGCTCGCTCTAAACGCATTAAAGGACGCCCATGTGTGCGTCTGCGTTTGTGTTGGAGCCACAGCAGCAATCATCCAAACAAAAATGATTTAAGTTACAAACAGGCGGCTCGTTTTCATTAAGTTTCTCTTTTAAGTAAAAATAGTTTTATGGCCTTTCATGGTCCAAGTCAGTTCAGAAATGTCATAAATATGATCTGGACCAAGTTAGAAAATTACATAAATCAAATCACAAATGTCACAAACCATAATGTTTTTTTTCTTAAAACCCAAAAAGCTGTATGAAAAATAAGTACACCTTTGTTTCTTCCACAGGATTAAATATGGAAAAGATCAGCAAGAGGCAAGCTAAGAGTTTAACTAAGAGCTAATCAGAGTCAACAATTGGACTTATACAAATGGATAATCAAAGACAAGCTAACAGCTAATCAGTCAAGCTAGTAGCTAGTCAAAGACAGGCTAACAGCTACCAAAAGTGAAGCTAACAGCCTATTAGAACTATGCCTACAGCTAATCAGAGTCAACATAACCTAGTTAAAGTTATGCCATCACCTAACCAGTCTCGCTAAAAGCTATGAGGAGTAATGCTAACTGCTAATCATCCACACTAACAGCTCATCAGAGTTATGCTTCTACCTATCAAGTAGCATAATAGCTAATCACTGAAGCTAATAGTTTATAACAGTCAAATTAGCCCGTTTATAACCAGCTGCTGCTGTTCAATTGCTTTTAAATGATTCAATATAATAATAATAATAATAATAATAATAAGTTAATTTTAGCATATTAATAAGATGGAAAGACATCAGACCTTAAAACAACCAACTGGGAAAGTTAAAAATCATCTGGGTTTGTCCCAGTTCATTCTTAAATGTCCAGGAGGCATCAAATATTTTATCAAACGTAAATTTAGCCAATGGTAATGCTTCATTGAGCCACTAGAGGGCACTCCAGCACCTCAGGGGTAAAAAGTAGAAAATAATTAAATAAATAAAAAAGCTTAAAAAATGTCACCAGTTTTTTTGGTTTTATTCTCAATATTAGTAAATTAATTAGCAACTTTTAGGCGATTTATAGCAGAGAGTTTGTGATCCAGTGGTTTTATGCCTAAGGTGTGAGTTTGAGTGTGACCACAGAGTGTGTGTGTGTGTGTGTGTGTGTGTGTGTGTGTGTCTGTCGGACCTGATTACCAGACTCATTACGCCAACAGAGACCAGAACCTGCTGTTTCACATTTCACATCATTATTATTAAGAGAAAGGCCGTCTGGTGCTCACCGCCAAAACGGCAAACAGGAACCGCATTCATGCGCCGCGCTGCACCGCTGCAGCCACCGCAGAGCCTGCAGGTACATGACCTTTGACCCACACACTGATGCGAAAAATGCCCGTGACAATCCTAGAGCCAAGAGCAACTTCCTGTTTTTATCCAAGCTAATGCGGCGCGTTAATTAGAAATTAGCGAACAGAGTCAAAGCAGACCAATCCGGCGGCAGCATCCAGCGCCGACTTAAATGAAACGTTCCTATTGGACGACTTGCTGTCTGTTATGAACATATTTATGGCCAAATTAGATTTTCATTTAATGAATTTAAGACTTTTTAAGGCTGGTAACTTGACATCAAGTCAGGCTGAGGCATCAATGATGTTTAAGAAACACTGCCCCCTGCAGGTGGGAATTAGCATCACTTAAACCAAATGGTTTTCACAATTTCAGCAGAAAATATGTACTAAACTCACAAATACGCATTATTGCACAAAAAAACATGTTAAAAACATAGTCCTGCTTCCACTTCCTGTTGTCTTCTTTGCCGTTTCTGCCAGTAGCAACATTCAGTTGTTCATCACGACTTGTATGATGCAAAAAAAAAATTCCCTGTTTCCATTAAGCAAATTTATTTTCATAATTATACTTTTAACAATTTTACTGTTAATAAAAGTGCAGCTAGTATTGTTAGTAACATTCGCTCAGATGAACATTTACTAGAAAACAGAAGAATCCAACAGCTAGCTAAACTCTGAGGAAAAGCAGTCAGTGTATCAGCAGAGCAGTGGTTTAAACTCCCCATGCATCCAGTGACTGCAGTGATAACAGCAGGTCCAGTTTGTTTCTGTTTGACCCATTTATGAACAATCACACATGGATCCGTGTGAATGTGCAGGCTGCCGGCTGCAGCGAGGCGCTGGCCTGCAGAGCCGACGCCGAGCCGGGTCTGAGCGTGGGACGGATCGGAGAACAGTCACTACTTGTTTTATTGCTTCACCATGAACACCTGCAACGCCGGAGAGGGGGGGCGGCGAGGTCGAGAGCAGACAAAAGGCTTACATCTGACACACAGAGAGAGAGAGAGAGAGAGAGAGAGAGAGAGAGAGAGAGAGAGAGAGAGAGAGAGAGGTATTGTGGGAATGCCTGGGTGTGTGTGTGTGTGTGTGTGTGTGTGTGTGTAGGTCTCAGGTTACATTCTCACAGATCTGCTGCAGAATGAGACATTCAGGCACAACGTGAAGCGTGCATGTTCAAGAAAGATGCAGCAGATCGTTTTAGATCCATTTGGTTACATTTCATCAGAAAAACTGATCAAATAACGATTGATAGAACATTGATCCATTTTATTGGACCAGTTGCAGACTGGACGAAAAACAAGGTGGTTTTCAAAAATGTCTACAAATAAAAATCAGAAAAAGGTCAAAGCATGTTTCAGCAGGAAAGTTTTCACTGAAACAAACAGAAATCACATGTGGGGTTCCCCAAGGCTCGACCCTGGGAACCTTTTATTCTGCATCTAGATGCTCCCACCAGCTCAGGAAATAAGATCAGCTACCATAACTATGCAGATGATGCACAGCTCTATGTTATGATGTCACCAGGTGACCTTTGAACCCATCCAATCACTGAACAGATAAATATGTGGATGTGACAAAACTTTCACCATCTGATCAGAAACAAAACTGATGTTATTATCAGAGAGGAACGATCTAGAGTTATAGATCTAGAGTCTGCAGACAGCTTCAATTATTACAGCTGGAAACTGGAGATCAGGATGAAATCTGGGTTTGGACCTTCAGAGCCACATAAAGACGGTTACAAAATCAGCCTTCTATCAGCTGGAGAACATTAAAGATCTGCTGCTGTTGCCATAGCAACATTACAGACCTCTCAGGTCTTCTGGTTCTGCTCTGCATCCAGAACCAGAACCAAACATGAAGAAGCAGCATTCAGCTTCTATTCACCACAGATCTGGAACAAACTTCCAGAAAACTGCAAAACAGCCGAAACACTGAGTTCCTTTGAAACAAAACTAAAAGCCCAGCTGGTTAGAGCTGATTCTGATTAAAAACAACTTTAACAAATGATTCATTCTAGACTGGATTACTACTGTTTATAATTTATCCTTATTTTGCCATTTAATGTAATTTTCTTTGGTTAATTGTCATTTTAGAATTGAAAGGAAATTTAAAAAATGCTGTACAGATAAATTTAATTTGTCATCTTCTGATTGTTTCTGGCATCCTGATGCCATCCAAACACCGACTTCCTCTCAGGTCGGTCCAAGATGTCTGCCGTGAATAAAAACCAAGTTTTTCCAGTGAAGGAAACAAAATGGCTCAAAGATCAAAAATAAATCTTTGTTGAAAAGCAGCGTTCACTATGAGTCAGGATTACATCTTAAAATCTTTAAACAAATCAATAATTAAAATCTAAAAACACCACAAAGCCTCTACCAAACTTTGGGCTACAAGGCGTTTTGCGTGTTTGTTATTTACGGCTGCTTTAGATATTAAACCCAGATAATGACGGACATTAATGCAAATGTTTTTCTGCAGACGTGGATGTCGCCCACTTCCAAACGACGGTTGTTCCCCATAAAGCTCCGGTGTCGTAAATCTTCTGCCTTCCAAGAACAGCAGCAGGGTTGGAACTTCATAAAGCTGCATTATTGGATAATTGGTTCCTCAAATGGCTTCAAGCTGTCAGAGGACGGCAATCCAACAGGCAGCAAGCCGGAAAATAAGAGAGAAGTGGAAACTCTAAACAGCCATCTAATGTCCTCTTTAACATCCTCTTAACCAAAGGCTAAAACCGCTGAGCAGAGACGGGGTTTCAGCCTCAAGTTATTGCAAACACAAACCTGTCACACAAGACAGATAACAACTAATTCAAAACAGACAAACTCAACTTTTTAAATTAACATTCTGCAGCTTGGATAGCTTTCAAAAACAGCAGCAGATGTCATTCAGAGGCGGGTTTTAACCCGGACAGAGAAGCTTCAGGGCGAGACCTTCGGTTTGGGGCTAAAGCCGTCACGGGGTGAAAGGTCAAGTTGACACCAGGTGTGTTAAACGAACCCGACCCAAAAGAACCGTTCCAGAACCAACAGGCACCTCAAAGCACCTAAACCACAGTCACCCACCTGAACAGACAGTGGGAAGCACACTTATTACCTGCTAATGCGCTAATAGCATCGCTAATTAGTCATGTAGCACTTTGCTAACTTTTAAAATGCTTAACGCACTTAGTTCTTCATCAAGTGATTATTCATAATACATTTAAAAGCAACATTTTACTTAGCTGTTTGGTAAACTAATTATTGACTTCTCGTCAAGTAGCCGTTCATGTTCATGCTTTTATTTTGAAGAGAGTGAAGCAATTTAGCATTTCTGCTCCCATGAATAACTAAAATTAGTGAGACCAAGTCTTAAACACCTATAACTACTGATTTTAATATTTCAAACACTAAATATACCTTAATATGCATTAAACAAACAATGGAAACCATTTTAGCGCTACCACAGAAGCTAACATCCACGATCTTCCTCTTCTAATATCTTGATGGTTCAGCGACTCGGCGCCAAGGAAAATAAATCTGCAGTTACGTTCCAAAGAAAAACCTATGTGAAAAACACAACCTGGGGTTTCCACTGAGTTTCACAAAGTTACCAAACTAAACTGATGTGCAGCATCAAGCAGATGTTTTCAAATGTTTGTTCACAAGAAGAAACTGGAAAAGGTGACGAGATGTTTACAGACTGAACTACAACAAGTTTCTGATTCAGTTTTAATACAAAACAGAAAAAAATTCAGATTTTTGACCAAGTGCTGTTTCCACTGTAGAGGATACACACAATTTAAATTAACTGATTAAAATGAAAAGAATCTTCTTCCATGTTTGAGGAGAAGATGAAGGAGAGAGAAAAGAGGAAAAAAAGAGTAATGGAGAGATGGAGGAAGAGAGAAATGTTTGGAGTGAGGAGCTCCTGCTTTTCAGTCCTGACAGAGTGGAATGTGAGAGAGGAGATCAATGTGGTATCACACACACACACACACACACACACACACACACACACACACACACACACTGCCAGATGTTCATCAGCCAATGAGGAGCCAGCAGCCTGGTCTCCTCAGGTCAACCCGCATGATCCTCACATTCATGTGAATCCGCTCCGTCTCTTTAAATTCTCCTGATCTCTGCCAACCAAACCGAAAACGCAGCATGCTACGCTACGTCCTTTGGGGTCTTCAACACAGAGACATGAGATTTACTAAATCTGCAAACAAATTCCCCTCAGAAGGAAAACCTTTCCATCGTTGGAGCTCCATACGTCCGCCATTGTTTAAGTTTTTATCCACAAACAGGAAGTTTGCCTTTTAACTACATAACTTGGTCAATTTGACCATTTTTACATAATCACAGTCAAACTTGTCTGATTTATTAACGATGTTTGATCTACCAGGGCCGGCCCAAACTCTTTTAGGGCCCTGGGCTGGATCTAATTTGGTGGCACCGCTTCCTGTTTAGACCATCAGCACCAACACAACATTCTAAACTCAGTTACCAAAAGAAACTTTTACTCTCTAGATTTTTCTGAAAAAGAGTTATTGTGATAAATAAATTCTGTCTCAGCAAACTCTCCCCTCCACTGTGGGTCTGCGCCTTACCAGAGGCACCAAACTCGTAAAAAAGTTGAGTAATTTTCTTTTTTGCAACACTTGAAAGTTTGACTAAAACATGCATGACGGTTGGAAACAGCTAATGTCGTCGTCCGTTTTTCACGTCACAACAGCTGTGGGCTCTCTGACTCGGCTGACGTTTTACACCAACATCACTTCCATTCACTCCCACTAGGTTTCAGCTCCGTTTCCAGTAAAAACTGAGTGAATGGTCTGATTAATGTCCCATAATCAACAATAGTATTGATATGACTGTTAGTTCGAGGTTTAAATTTCTCTTACATTTCTGTTTGCTTTGAAACAGAGTAAAGTTAGCTTGATGTTAAACCCAGTGAGTTTAATAAATACAAACTTTAAAATTGTTTCTTCTGTTTCTACAACATTTTGTCCTAATAGATCTCAGAAGATTTATTTCTCATTTTGAAGTTATTTAATGCCGTCTGGTGTTTTGCTTTTAGGGAACTTTTAGCCTACTTCGTGTTGTCAGGCGGTACTCGATAAGTCGGTGTGGCTGGTAAAGTTGAACCTAAGCTGTGATTAATCCCAATTAATTCATGATTTAACAAGGAAGAACTAACTGGAATCGACCAGTTTTTTCTCCATTATTAAACAAAATCATCGTTTGAAAACCACTTCCTGTATTTAGATTTATTCAGGTATTTTCTGTTTGATGTTACAGTTTAACGAATCACAGCACTGCAACAACGAATCATAAAATTAATTCCTAAAACACACAAAACAAAAGAAATAATGAAAAATATGATGGAAATATGGAGGAAAACGTTCAGATTAGCACAAATTTCAGATCCTGCTAATCTGGGTGAATGTTTATGCATGGAGAGAAAACAGGAGAAAGGTGCATTAAATTTGTGTTTCTTATGTTTTTACTCATGCATGTAAAACACACACACACACACACACACACACACACCCTCATGTAGTTTGTCTGGCCCGTCACAGGACCAGATGGCATTAGGGGTGTTCCAGACAATTTACAGACTGTGTGTGTGTGGAAAAGAGGGGGTTGGTAGTGAATTAAATCCACCACACACACACACACACCCAAACACACACACACACCCACACACACACACACACGCACACACACACAGAGAGAGAAACTTGGCAGTGCCACTGAAGCTGCAAGCGCTGCCAAAAAACGAGCCTAAAACAAAAGCCGGGTTGAACCACCGTCCGCCTCGCCCCTCGCTCTGAGCCGGATGGTTCGACCCGCCAAACGAACGAACGAACAGTTCCAACGAGGAACGACGTCTCTGCAGAACGGGTCGGAGTGAGACGAGAGGAAGAAGAACAGGAAGTGTTGGGATGACAATGGAGGAGGAAACAGGATGTTTGGGATTCAGACTGCAGGCTTACAAAAGACTTTATTCACTGACTGATGGGCTGAACTGAAGCTTCATCTTCCTGATCTGGTCCAAATTAAGATGAGTGGAAAAGTAAATCCAACAGCAAAGAAAACAACAGTTTTACTCAAGTTAATCAAGTGGCTTGATTTGCATATTGTGTCTAATACAATTGATGCTTTGGGGGCCAAAACTTTCTCCAGGTGAACAGAAACAAAACTGAAGTTATTATCTTTGGAGGAACGATCGAGTTTCAGTTACTACAGCTGGAAACCAGAGGTCAGGCTGAAATCTGGGTTTGGACCTTCAGAACCACATAAAGATGGTTACAAAGTCGGCCTTCTGTCTCCTGAGGAACATTTACAGGATTAAAAACTCTATTTTCAAAATAAGATCCATTAATTTATCTTTAGTTGCATTGATTTCTGCAACAATGTCCGACTGAAAATAAAATATAAATGAGACAGAGCTATGCTCCACTGACCAGGAACCAACTGAAAATCTGAACACTTTGCTGATCAAACACAATATAGAAATGCATTAGATTTCATAATGTCAATGGAGAACAACACAAGATAAATGAGAAACAAGCTGAAAATAAAACCATAAAGCATTTTTCTGTTTAATAATCCATATATGAAAAAGAAAAATCTTCAGGTTCTGTAACACAGTTTGTTCCATAAAATGTGAAAATGATTAAAAGTTGTAGCTAGCTTAAAGACAAACTGTTGTCAGCATCTTTGTTGTTTCTCATGTAGAAAAGTCTTCAATAATTCCTTCAATATATATTTATATAAGAAATGTAAAAATAATGTGACAAATACAGCAGAAATGGCTGAAAAACACTTTCATTTTCAGTGTTTTTGGCTAATTAGCCACGAGCTAACACTAAATGCTGCGTAGCTGAAATCAGGCATTGGGAGGATTTCAAAGGATCTAATCAATTAAAAGTAGTTTCATAAGAAGAATTTTACTTTTATTTGATTTTTGCAATCCAAACAAAAAGAAAACTTAAATTTTGAATAAAAAATATCTGAAGCATGAATGCTAACAGTTAGCATTTAGCTTTACATTCTTTCTGCCTGGACGTCCAGGTTTAAACGCAGACAGACGATGATTCGAGTTTGAAGTGTGATTTTAGTTCATTTCTGTTGTTTGGTCTTCCTGAGATCACAGAGGAGGAACAGGAAGTGAGGAAACTCAGCAGGAAGACGCATCAAACGCTGAAGGTCAGGAGTAAAACTGGACCACAGCAGAACAACCAAACATCAGAGCAGGACAGGATGTTTGAGTGAAAATACCCCAAAGAGTAACGGCAGAAATCTCAAACCATCTGATGAAAAATCTAAATTCAGTTTCTTTGGAAAGTTGGAATAATAAAAAATAAGACAAATAAAACAGAATTTTAATCCTGAGGCATGAGGGTTTGGCCATGTAACTGCTGACTTTACAGTCAAACTGCCTCCATAAGAAGAACAATCCACACAAAAATCATCAATAAAGATGCTCACAAAGTTTATTATTGGAATGTTTAGTGGAAGGAAAAAGTGTGAACACCAAAATAAATAATGTAGTTGAAATTTTTCCAAACTCCTGAGCATATTGAAGCTGATGACCTCCATGCCACGCCGCACCGATGCAGTTATTCACACAGCTATTATCTTTTCAGTAGGTCCAGATTTCTCTTTTAAAATATATTTTATTGGTTTTATGGATAATATGTTCTCTGTAACCAGTTTACTGGGTGAATGAAGAGGTCAGGCTGTGATTTTCTGCGGTGGAGCACCTCTCCCAAACCCTAAACACACAAGTTTTGACGCTCCCAAAACAAGTTAGCATGTCACCGTCTTTCACCCACTAGCATAAACACGGGCCGCCGCCGCCTCCCAGAATAATCCTGTGCCTGTAATTGGAGTGGTGTTTGTTGCCGAGAGGTGTTGAGCGTCGCTGTAATTGCCAAGCAGGCGGTTTGACGTTCCCTGTCTCTTTATTTTTTAAGGACCGGGTAATTAGCCGCCGGAGCCACCATCACAAGCGAACAGGTGTGGGAACCAGCAGCCGCTAACGCGCGCGCTGCGGCGCCGCCGGCACCTCGCCGACGTCACGGACCGACCGCGGCGGCGGCGAGGAGAGCCGGCGGCTTCACCAAAAGGCTGGGAGCTGAAGATCAGCGCGATGCGTGGAGGTGAGGCTGAGTGCGGCGAGGAAACGAGCAGATTGTGAGGCAGCAGCGACAGAAAAGACACCTGTGAATGCAGCTAATAGCTCAACAAGAGCCGCCACCGCCGCCGCCGTGGAAACCGACATGTTTGCCTTCTTCTAATCAGCTCCAAACAGCAAAGTACAGGGTGATGTCATTAGGTTTTCAGGTATTTCAGATAATAAATCAGTTCTAATGAATGAACAGAAATGTGATTATGGAGCAGAAGAAGAATTCAGGAAATAAGTTAATCATCTGTGTTTGTCTCCTGAAATCTGTCATGAGGTGCAAAGAGAAAAACCTGCTTCAGAAAAACTTTTCTAATTACAGGTAGGATAACAAAGAAAGAAAATAAGTACACCCTCACTGCAGCAACAGCGAGGCGGGAAGGCCTCAGCAGTGACCTTAGAAACTGAGGAAACTTCACTGAAACAAGGCGACAAACGCACCAAACTTCAGATTATTATTAATTATTAGAAAATAATCATCCAACTTGAAAACAAAACTGGAACGGACTCAATGTTCTGCTCTTTACGTGTTTTTTGGTGTCCATTCCTGATACACCTGAATGAGTGATTTCCACTCTGTGGGTTAGTGGGGCTGTTGTCAGTCGGTTGCTATGGCAACAGGTGTGCTTGAACAGTAAAGTCCACAAAGTGAATGAGAAAGAAAAGCAGAATACGAGTGTCTTCATCTGTTTTTCTGTTATTTTCCCCTTTGCTGTGGCGAACCGCAGCCGCTTTCATTTCTGAAAGTTCAACAAACAACAAAAACTGGACCATTCATATCAATATAACATATATATAACAAATTATCGATCCTACAGCTGCAATTATGAACCTCCCTCACACATTAATAAAGTCTCATTCATTAATTCAATTATGTAAAATGAAATTGTCCAGTTTAAAGGAGAAAATGTGTTTTACATAGCAAAACATTGGCGATTCTCTAAGCTTTAATTTAAGCCATATTGTTTAGAAATCGGATAAGAAATAATGAAGTTACAAGCATTTTTGTGACAGACGGTCCATGACTCAGCGCCTCGCTATAGCGGCTAACAGGCTAGCCGCTAGTTAGCTGTTTGGCTAACCGTTAGCTCTAACACACAGGGCGACATTATTCACGTAAAAGTCCGACTCCACACCGATATCCGTAAACTTCTAACCTCCGTTTTCCTTGGTCTGTAACCGGAGGTTTAATTAATCCAAAAAAAAGAAAAACTTACAAAAAACAGCGTCGATGCCACCCGGAAATAAACACGCAGCCACGAACCGGAACCGGAAGTCCGTCCTGGTCCGGTATTTTTATAAACTTTATTTTCTACCAGAGAAGCGCGTGGGTTTTGGGTGATTAATTGTACAATTAATCACAATGTATGCCATAAAATAAACTTCTCATTTAGTAGTACTAATATCGCTGCTGCTTTGTTTATTTAATATATAAAAATAAATAAAACTGAAGTGATTTTATGTGGTTTTTGTTCCTCCGGCTCCCTTGTGGAAGTTAAATCGGATAAAACTTTCCCTTTTTCACGTGGAAGCAGTGATTTATGAATAAATATTTAGAAACACTTTACAGTCAGTGTTAAATTTAACTTGAGGATAAATATATTCCCTCTGCAGGTATCCATGCTAAAGTAGTGAATGCATAGGAATGAGAAACCTTACAAAACCCAAAAATGAAAAACAAAACAGATTTAAAATGTTAAATTTGACTTGATTTTAAATGACTGTTGAGCCTGAAGTGGGAACTAAAGTTAGGAATACAAAAAAACAGATTTGAAACATTAAATTTGACTTTATGAGTTTAGAGCCTGAAGTGGGAAGTGAGAACAACAACAAAGAAAAGATAAAAAAAACTAAAAACAGGTTTAAGATATTAAGTTTGACTTGATTTTGGAGCCTGAAGTGGGAAGCAAAGAGCACAAAGAACATAAAAAACTGTTAAAATAGATGTAAAATTTTAAATTTGACTTGAAGTAAAACAATTTGAAAGCCTAACTAAAGCTAGAAGCCCAGAAAACAAACATAAAAACCAAGTAAAAGACATTTAAAGTGTAAAGTTTGGCTTGTTTTGAAATGATTCTTGAGCCCAAAGTGGAGCTAAAGCTAGCAGCTCAGCACCTCTGGGCCTCATCTTGGGGGAAAACATCTGGCTGCCGACTCGGCGGCGCGCCGGCCCGGCGGAGCGCCGCTCTCCTGAGCTTAAGGAAGAAAACCGTCGGCTGCGATCAGAGCTCACAGGCGCTAACCTTGAAATCACTGCCTTTATTAGTAAAGTCATTATTAGCATTAGAAAAGCAAATGGGGCTAATAATATTTGCCATTATAGCTAAAAACGCCTATTAATCCCTAATCCAGGCACAATTAGGAGCATGGCTGGGTGTTTTTGTGAGCCGTTCTGCACCGCCATGCCGGGGAAAATGAGACAATTTAGCAGCGAGCGGCGGCGGGGGGCGAGGACTGCTCTATTCTGAACGCCGTGAGCCGCGGCGGCGTTGAGTGACGGGCGGAACGGAGCCACATTTCACCAGATAAAGACAGGAGGGCGGCGGCGGGGGCGGCGTTATCGGCCTCCGAACAAGTGCATCAAATCAAACGGAGAGGGGATGTTATTAGAGCAACCCCCTTTCTGCCCCGCTGCCAACTGTGACTTAATAAGCTATGCCAATTAGGGGAACAAAAATCAGGCACGCCATCGGGCCGCGTGCGCCCAGATTCCCCCGCTAACGCGTGACGCTCGCTGGCGGGCGACGCGTTTGTCTTTAAGGTTTCGACGAGGAAAAGAGAAATGAATGGAGTGAAATCCACTGAAAGGAGCGGATATTTATAAGCATTAATACATTCAGAGCAAATAATACAAACTCCAACACTGAGACTGACGGAGAAAGAGCATTGTTGGTGCTGTCAGGGTGGAAGCGCAGCAGTTTAATCCGCTTTACTGCAGCACGGCGACGGTCTCTGGCCTCGGTTACCGACTCCGTCAGAATGAGCTGCCACCAGTTTTACGACTAAAAACAGGAAAAGTTTCATCAGAAACAGGAATCGGTAAAAATAAACTCCACTGTGACGCATGGCGGTGGCAGTATCATGCTGCGGGACAGAGTTTACGGAAAAGGAGGAAAATCTGAAGAAAATCTGAGCTGGAGGTTCAATTCCCTGAACAGGAAGCCAGAGATATTATGGGATGGATCAAGTAAAAGCTGATTCATGGGGTAGAACGGCCTAGTCAAAGTCCAGACCTGAATCCTAAAGAGAATCAGTAGGAGACTGATGTTCTCAGATGTTCCCCAACCTGTCTGAGCTGAAGATGATCAACAGAAATAGGAGAAACCAGTGAAAACCTGCAGAGGAAGAATGAGACAGAGGCACTCCGCACTAAACAGATTCACATAGAAAACTATGAAGAAGCAACTTCAACATTCTGGTGGACGGATGGACGGTGGTTCTGATCCGGTCCATCCCCATCAGAACTTTCTCTCGTCTCTTTCGTTTCTTCTCTTCCATAAACCAGTGGATCGTTTACTTCTGTTTCCATGGTTTCCGCTCCGCTTGGTTTGACCTCTGACCTCTGCAGCTCTTCCTGACCTGGACTCCCAGCAGATCTAGAACATTCTGCAGTGTCCCGGTGAAACCAGGAAGGACGAGAGGCGGCGGTTCTGATGGACGGCGTGAAGCCAAACGGCTTCATCCAGGAGATTACACACACGCACACACACGCACACACACGCACACACACACACACACACACACACACACACACACACACACATAAAGAAACACTCTGTGTCTTTATCTTTCCAGGGATGATCCCAAAATAAACAACAACGCTGAAATCTCTCAATAATTAAAGCTCCTAATCCACTTCCTGGTTGGCGGTGAACGTGGGCGCCGCCGCCGTGGGCCGCACCGCTCGCTCGCCCCTCGCTCGCCCGTGTTTGGAGGCCTTTGTGCGGCGGGGAGTTTCTGGCCCGGAATGAAGGCGTTAATTCAGAGGGAAGCTGTCATTTGGGAATCCAATCTCATCAGGAAACAAGTCGCTCTTTGTGGTTTATTCATTAGCCTGGGCCTGATTTAGCTTAGCATCCGACATGTTTTCACCTCCGCTTCACGGCTTTCATTTAAACGCTTCAGCAACAATGTGCAGATTTTCAGACAGAAATGACAGCAGAGGAAATGAAAGGAGGAATGAAGGCTGTGAACGTTTGTGGCTAAAACTGGAATAAAATGATAAATTAACAGAAAACGTCAGAAATTAATTATATTTTCTCCTTTAGTCGAACAAATCAGAGTAAAACCTCCATACACATTTACTAGAAATGATTTTTAGCTGCAAAAACAGAAACTGGAGCATTTTTTAAAGTGCAAAAGCCAAAATATTAATAAAGAGCTTAATTTAAAAAAAGAAGAAAAACATCCTGCTCTGGAAAAATAGAAATGCATAATAAATACATATTTCCATCCATCCATCCATTTTCCGTTCACCCTTGTCCCTAATGGGGTCGGGAGGGTTGCTGGTGCCCATCTCCAGCTACATTCCGGGCGAGAGGCGGGGTACACCCTGGACAGGTCGCCAGTCTGTCGCATAAATACATATTTTAAAAATGTAAATAAAAAAAAAATCTTTAAAAAATGCCACTTTGGACCACAAACTCAAGTTAACTATGCTAAGGTGGAAAGATAAGTAAATAAAAACTATAAAAATATTTTTGCAATTATATTTATACAAAATATCAATTAATAAAAAAAATAAAAGGTAAATACATTTTAAAATTCCCACTTTGCGTCAAACAGACGTGTTAACAACGTCAGGGTGGAAAAACATCAGCAAGAACCCCGGAGCTGCAGCCGCCCATCAACCTGGGAAGGGTCAAAGGTCATCTCCAGGTTACCTGCAGTTCATCATTCCCCAGAGGAAAACATCTCAGACCCCATGCTGTTCTTTCATTATTTTAATGAAATATTTTGACTTGCTGTACGACATATTCTTGTATTATTATGACTATTTTTCCTTCCACTCAACTTTCCACCACCTACACTTGGCTACATCACCCTGCAGTTTGTCAATAACTGATCATTTTCATTGATCTAATTAATCAGAGAAACTGACTTGGATTACTCAAATAAATTCCCTTTTTGCTCCAAGAAAGATATTTCTCAAATTAAGTGAAAATCGTAACCAAGGCAGATTTTTAATTCAGATGTTTCTTCATGCGTTTAACTACGGATAAAAAGCCAAAGTCATGTCTGAAAGGTGTGAAGGACCCCGATTGTTCTGGGCCTGTCCCAGCCTCTGGCCGCGCCCCGGCGGTTGGGAACCCCAGCCTGGTGGTTGTGTGAGCCTACAGGGCTCTAATTAGCTGCATTCACTAACAGCAGCCGGCTCATCAAAATGCCGAGGCCTGCAGAAAGCCACAGCGGGGGTGGCAGGCCGCGCGTGTGTGTGTGTGTGTGTGTGTGTGTGTGAGAACCAGGGCGTGATTTGTCCAAGGAGAGCGGTGCACGTATGTTTGTCTTATACAACCATGTGAATCAAAATTAAAGGAACATTCCGGTTATGAGTTAGAGAACCTCGGGCCCAACAGAACCGAGCGAGAGAGAGAGAAAAAGAGAGAGAGAGAGAGAGAGAGAGAGGGCGAGCGAGCTGCCAGATCCGTAAATTTGTCGTCTTCCCTCCGATCTGCATTCACGGCATGGGAGCAGACAACCTCTCCGAAAACAACAACCAGGCACATCGGCGCGGTAAACAAAGGCGACACCTCGCCGTCCCTCTGCTTCCCAGCCAAGAAACAAAATGGCTTCCGAGCTTCGCTTGGAGGCAGAGCGCCAACAAGACGACCCGATTCGCTGCTGATGGGACGTTAGAACAGGAAGTGTGGAGTTGGACCAACGGGCGGCAGAGGAAGACTTTAATGATTTCTGATCACAGAGAAATCCAGTTATTATTAATTCTGTAGCCATGACGGAATATTTCAGATTTAATGCTAACATGTTGCAGCAAAAATTACAAATATTTCACTGTAAAGCTCGGTGGTGGAGCGGCGATGATACGGGCTGTGTTCATCTGTAATCTATGTTCAACAGGCAAAACAAAACAAACATCAAACACAGCTAACACCTTAGCTAATGCTAACTCCATTAGCTACAGACCTCATCTGAACCCATTAGCTTAGCCTCACGCCAACTGATGCTAAACCTCAACCATTTCCTATATCATCTGATGAGTTTTACTTTTCAGTAAAACTTTAAAGATATCTGTTTATCTCTGCTCCTCTAGCTGTTAGCTACATTAGCTAGAGCTAACGATTAGCCAAAGCTATGTTCTTTAGCTGGAATAGAGTCTGACTCCATGAACAAAGTTTCTAATAAATGAATGTCGAGTGTAAAGGTTGGGGTGTTTGGATTGAGTTTAAAATACTTTAGATTTTATTAATGGCTAAAAAATAAATTAACTTTATGTCTGAGCTGAGAATGAGTTAGCTAGTGAGCGCTAATATGTGGAAAAACTGTTTTGGTAACAGAAACAAGCTTTAAATCTAATCACACTTTGTTTAACACATGAAGGGAACATAAAATTATTTAAAGGTTTTTAAAGGAAAATAAATTCTGATTAAATAAGAAAACCAGCAAACAGAAGGTTATAAATATGACAATTTTTATAAAGATTGGTAAACACTGGAAGCAAGGATGGAGCCAAATCATTTCCTTTCACTTAAAACAACTTAATTACTAAATTAGGTTTATGGTAACTTCTACTGGTTCTACTGGTAGGATTTACCAAACACGTCCCATAACTGCAAACCAGTTAGACACCATGTAGATCTGATCTTGGTTCCCAACAGGTACTAAAGAAATTCATTTAAGTTAGAAAAACATGTTTAAGATCCATATGGGTCCCATTTTTACCCACAGTTCTGTATCAAACCAGTTGCCTACAGACTGACCCAACATCTCATCTGGGTCCCAGTTCCTACCAGTATGGGGTTCAAATCTGCAGAAAGTTTGGCAACTTTTCTCATCCACGTTAAAAATATTGGCCATTTCAGATCAATAATTCTCAGAATGGAAGCCATTTTGTTCTCCCAGTATTTTCTACCCATATGGGTCCCATATATAATGGTTCCCACAGCAGATCTTGGTAATAAACTCCGATTGTTTTCTGCTACTAATGAAATGCGACTACAGATTTCTGTGTGAACGGTTTACGACCCCAAAGCTTCCCGCTGACGTCACGCAGCAGCGCTCCGTTTTTACCGAGTCATCATGGCCGCCGCCGCCTACCGATCCATTTCTAACTCATTCAGAGACAAAAAAACAACACAAAACTTTCAATCTTTAAAAATCATCATTTACGATTCAGTTCCACATGTGGAACTGGTTCAAATTAGATGTTTTGGGGAGTGAAAAGATCAGAACCGAGCCGTGAAAAAGTCGTATTTGGGTCACATTAGGCTGTTGTTTTCACCTAAATGCTGCCTGGATGCCGTCCCACAAATACAGCAGGCTGGCATAGTGTGGATTTTATAAATCAGCAAACAATTTATCTTCAAACTGCATGAATATAATCGTAAAAGTTCAGGTTTTTGATTCCTTAACGCCATCAGCTCCTGCTGCTGTCAACAGTCTGAACAACAACAAACTGCGTTTCATGGCTTCTTCTGTCACATTTTCCAGCTTTAGACCTTAAAAGCATCAACACACAAACATTCACAAAAAAACAAACGGCACCAACCACCATCAAAAACAGCAGAAAGTGGCAACAGAAGAATAAAATGAGTGAAAAAGCTGCGATATGAGAAACTTTACACTGCATGTTGAAAATCCACAGCTTGTTTCTTTGCTTTTGAACCCAAACAATGAATGTAATCACCAGAGTTATGTTCCGATCTCAGCAACACACAGCGGCAGGAAAGGATAAGAGCAGCAAATCAGAAAAACAGGAAATCTCCATGAGGAGCGAACATGAGCAACAGCGTTTACGCATCACAGCAAAATTAAAGACAATACGTATAAACACCTTGGGGTTTTGGTCAGCCTTGGACGTAACACTGAAAATGTGCTGCAAACACAGTCTGAGCAAAAACAACACAAACCTCCAGTCAAAAACTAACCAACAAGTTCTAATAGTTACTCTGTACATCTACTCTAAAGACTTCTTCAGCATAAAGAAGCAGCTCATTTCTCAGCAATGCCTACAAGACGCTCCAGTAGAAAACCCAAACATTGCAGGAATATTCAAACAGCCATCAGCGAGCAGGTGTAGGGAAGGAGAGAGGATGGAGGAAAAGGAAAGGATTAGGAGGAAGTAGAAGAAGAGAGGAAGGGGGGTGATGGTGACGTACTTGAGCCGGAGAAATGTCCGCTCCCCAGGGAGGTGGGTCCGTTCTTTCCACTGCTAACAGGAGGGGAAAACATCTACAAGACAAACAGAGAACAGATTACCTCTGAGAGCACTGAAACACTGCAAACAGCAAGAAACATCTCTACAGTCACATCACTGCACTGTGGCATGAAACGCTTCACTCCAAAACATCCCAACTGCAGCTGGACGTCAGCACATCTGCTGCCTTTTCTCAGGTCATCTTCATGTTTTAAATAGTTTTGTCTTCATATAATGACTTGGACTGGCTTTGATCATCAGGCAGCGTCACTTAATGTCCTAATTAATGCATGATTGGGGTTAGTTTTATAAACCTTAGTCTTCATGTCACAGGGATGTTTCACATCAAGTCAAAAAGGCTCAGTTAAAGTCTAGGATCGGCTCTCAAGTCCAATCTAACAACTCAAAAGTTATAAGTAAGTATAAGGTAGGAGATCTGACACGTTGTCAAATGTCAACTGGAAGGTCCACCACTGACTGCGAGTCAAATCTTACACCAAGAGTGTCAAAGTCTTGAACCAGGTCTTGATTCTGGCCAATTAAGTCCAAAGATACTGTGGGTATGTGAATCATGAGGAACAGTTAATGTTTAAGACGTCAGACATCTCAACTCAAGACCAACCAGTACAGTAGTTTGAGGGTCCAACAACTGTTTATGTCCATTATTCACTCAAGATTGACAACATCTGCCTCACAGCCAACATCTGGTACAATCAAGTGCCATAACAAGCAACTCCAGGGCCATGAAACTGCAGAGCAAGTCCAATATCAAGACGTTGCTTGGAGGATCCTTAGTCAAGACCAGCAACACCCAACTCTGTTGGACCCTGAAACTAAGGTTAGCTCAAGATAAGGTCGGATAAATTAAAGTCCTAAATCAATAGGAACAGGAAGGTCTATGGCACAGAAACTACAAGTCAGTCTAACAGGTACAACACCAAGAGTGATTCATCCAGAGTCAAACTATTGAGACCTCAGGTTTGGTTCAATACGTCCACAGTTACAGTTGACAAGTCCATGGTAGAGAAAGAGAAATGTCAAGACAAAGACAACATGTCCAGAGTCCAATCCTCGCTAAAGGAAGGTAGCTTCCAGGTCCAACAAGCATAAAGTTATAAGCAAGTCCAAGGTAAGTCACAGCAGCAGCCTGACAAACCAAACCAAGACTAGCATGCGAGTCTCAGGCCCTGAAACTGGATTTCCACAGCGTCACATCAAAAACCATGATCTTATCTGGAATGAAATGCTTAGTCAACATTAGCTACATCGTGGTTTGGGCTGTTTAGTCCAATATGAATATAAATACAGTGAGTGAGTCCAAGACAAGGTACAACAGTTCAACAAGTCAATGAGTTTTAAACCCAGACAAAGAATCCAGACGATTTCAAGATCTGGTTAGAAAGTCTGAAGAACACAGAGACTCACAATACGGCCAGCATTTAGTTTCTGACCTAAGACTTGGTACACATCAATGCCAGGTCATCCAGATTCAAGTCTTAAGTCAAGATGAGTAACATCCAAGTCAGGCCCCACGTAGCAAGTCCCAAATAAAGACCAACAGGTGCATCCTGAGAGCCAATCCTGCCCCAAGTCCAAGTCCTGTCCAGAGACAAACGGTATGGTGAGTAAACCCAAAGCAAAGAACAGATCATGTATAAAAATGGCAGGATCAGTCGAGTCCACCTCAAGACTAATGGATCCAGAGTCAAATCCCAACTGAGTCAGGTTCCAAGTCCAATCCAACGAGTCCAAAGTTATGGTGAAACCAAGACTCAAGATCTGAATCTCGGTCTATACAGAGTAACGCCACGACCGATTAATGCAGACACACATTCTTAATCAAGACAGTTACCTCCAAGTCAAGTCTTTAAAACTGACACCAAGTCAGAAGTAGTCAGGTTCCAGGGTACAAGTCACCTAGTCCAAGTCCAGCAGCAGCAGTACCGCCTCATTTACAGGCAAACCCGAAATGGTGACTTTATGTTTACGGAAAATGGGTCCAAAGTTCTTCATGCATCCAAAGTTCAACATCAACACTTTCTTATACAGAGGCAAATCCAAACACCAGGTCCCAGAATTATCCAGTCAGGTCCCAACTCCTAAATCTAGTCAGGTCAAAGGTCTAGTACACCAAATCAAAGACTAGATGAAACTAAAAGAGCGACCAGTAAATCCACGATGGAAAACCTCCAAACACAACATGAAGTCTGATTTATACAAGTTACGATCCCCAAGTCAGGAACATGTCAAGGCTACAATGGTTAAGACTTGTCTTATGCCTACAAGTCTCTTTATTCAGTTAAATTCAAGGTAAACAGTCAGGAAACCCGATTAGCTTTTACTACGAGACGGGTCACCTAGTCAAAGATCAAGTCCACAAAGTTCAATCAGTTCATTTTGTCTAAAGAAGCCAAAAATCTAAGAGGTTAGAAAGTTGGGATTGTCACGAGTTTGTTGGTTTGAAGCCGGAAAGTTTGGGAACAAGTCATCTCAAACTCAAGGATTTCCACATCAAGGTCGAGTCTGAATGTTTGTCTCGTCTGAAGACTTTTTAAAACAAAAACACGTGGAGCAGGTCGTCCATCCTACAACTTTGAGCCGAGTCTCTGGTCCAACAGCCGAACCAATGACCTCTGAAATAATTCACTCAGGTGTTTCAGGATGAGGACAGACTCGACTCTCTGACTCGTTTCGATCAACGCCCAGTCATCATAAAGAGACAAAAACACAGGAGGAGTAAAACTAGTTTTCAGGAGTCACTTTGGACGAACGTGCCGGTTTATTCTGGAGTGAAGCGATCCATTTCAGACTGAACGTTGCAGAAAACCATCACACCTAGTCACCACCTGCTCTAGACATGTACAGCAGAAACACGAGCCGAGTTAAAGCGGCGACACGGCTGGCGCCCTGACGGAAAACTCCACGATTTTCAGGAGAAATGTGGGAACGCGACTGTTTTAGTCGTTTTTCTGGTGGGGATGAAAAGATGATAATCTGGATTATCAGCGTCTCCATCGATAAACGGCTGTGAGGCACCATGAAGGCAGATCATCGCATAAATTAGAGAGGAGGCTGGTTTTAGCTGCTGCTGCTGCCCTCCTTTGTTTCAACGCGCTGACGAAGGATGCTGATCCAATTTAACAAAAACACAGAAAATAAAAACTACGGCACCAGAAATCCTCTAATTCACATGTTAGATATGAAGTTTGTCATTAATCTGACGGGTTTTTGTGACGCAGGAGGATGTTGCAGAAACACGAGGATAACAGGAAAAAAGTGGGAGAATTAGAGGAATAAACGGTGATGTTTAGATTACAGTGATTTTATTACTTTTATAAGCAGATTTATTGGGACCTGCTGCAGACGGAAACAAGAACATTCAGTTTTTAACTCTTTATAATTAACATGAAAAAACTCTTTCATTTCTTTACGGTTTTTAACAATTAATTAGTCAATTTGTGGTGAATTTGAAAAATGTAAAATAATTTGTGGATATTTCTCTACATATTTTCCTGCAGGCCTCGTTCTATTTTAAAGGGGTAATTTTAAACATTATTTATTAAATCTCTTAAATTGCTTTTTCTTTCCGATTTGCATCCGGACGTTTCATAATCTGAGCTTTTTCCTGCGAGCTGCGGCGCATTTCTGGGTATTTCAGTTTCTCTTTTCCCTCCTCCTCACTAAAGTTGCTCCCAGAGGGGGAGAGGCGCAAAAAAAAAAAAAAAAAAAAAAAAACATGGCAGAGAGCTGGGGGACTCTATTTCCTGTCCGTCAAGTTCAAAACACAAGCTGTTCATCACAAACAGAGAGGAAGAAATTAAAAGTTTGGAGAGATAAAATCCTGCTGGGTTGTTTTTTTTTCATGCATTTTGCAAATCCAGCATCGATCATTTCTATCCTGCTGCAGAAACTAAGTAAAAATCAGAATAAATCATCAGGCGACACATGAACAGGGAGAAAGAAAAGGACTTAAAATGAGATATACTACCATGGATGTTGGGAACATTTTCAAATCGCTGTTTGGCATCTACAAGACAACAAAATTACTGATGCAGCATCACAATTGTCTGCACACACACACACACACAGGCAAAAAATCAAATTCAAACAACAATATATGCACAGAGTTTGTTTCTGTAAGAGCAAGTTACTCCAAACAACAGAAGCATCAGAAGTTAAAGTCAGAGCTCCGCAGCGGCGCCGAGCCGCGGCAGCCGGCGGCCGGGGAGGCGCGTCTCCTTACCGCGCTGAAATCCAGCAGGTCGCTCAGCTCCTTGTCCGTCCCCAACGCGGCCATCCGCTGCTGATGATGGTGCATTTTAGCTAAATCACCTACAAACATGGACACAGCAGACGGACAGAGAGATGGAGAGGAGACAGGAGGGGGGAAGAGGAGAGGAAGAGGAAGAGGAAGAGTAGAGGGGACTCTGTGCGCACCGGGTCGCTTCTTCTGCTTTTTTTTCCCTCCACAGCGGAATAAATCCAGAAAAACGAGCGCGGAGCCGCGACCAGCGGGGCTAGTTCGGCTTCATCCTCCGAGCTGCGGCTCGCTTCAGTCCCGGTTCCTGGTTTCTGGCAGCAGGAAATAAAACAAACTGACAGGAAATAAAAAGAAGAGAAGAGGGGAGTGTTTTCGCGTGTTTCCCCCCCTCACTCCGCACTCACTCGCTCTTCTTTCCAGCCGCAAAAAAAACCCACCAGAAAAAGAAAAGAAAAAAGAAAAGAAAAGAAAAAGCTGAGTGTTTCAGAGGGAGAGTCCAGGCGGGATGCGCGCTGCTCCCAAGCCGGATGGCAGTGCGCTCCTGTCGGCTGCGGCTGCTGGAGATCCCCCGGTGCGCAGGACGGAGCCCATGCGCGGCGCTGCCTGCCTGGATGCGTGGCTGGCTGCGTGATAAATGCGGGAGTGCGGCCACCTAGCTCACAGCTGCTGCGGCTGCAGGAGCGAGCAGAAACTCTGAGCGCACAACTAAAGCTGGAAGAAGCAGAAAACAGACGAGACGCTTTGATTGACTGGCGGTTTGATGCGGTGATTGGCTGCTTTCATCCGCGATAATTAGGAAACAAACACAGGTGCGTCTCCACGAATCACCCAAACCCGCATTTATTTCATTAATTCCCATCAAAAACCCCACGCAGGCCACGCAGGGGGACATGTTTCAAGTTGCGTTAATTTGAGCGGAAAGTTTCCTCACAAAACAATAAAAATATCCAGGAAACAAGAACGTGACTGTGTTTTTAAAGAAGAAATATCCCGTTATGGGAGGGAGAGCTGCAAAAAGGTCACTACTGAAGAAACCGCTTGGATATGTTCAGTGGAAAGTTTAGTGGAAGGAAAAAATCTGTGAGAAAAATTTGCAAAACAGTGAAAAAACAACAAACGTGTCCAAAAATACTTAATTTATGTAACTGGTTTAGTCACAAAAATTAACTTAAAATAAAAAAGTGAAATAAATTCTAAAAATACTTTATTTCCTTGATACACAATTTTGATGACTGAAAATTATTGAGAATGGAAACTAAAAAATGAATCGACATCCTTCACAGGAATGTCGAACCACAAACATGTAACGGCTGAAGAAGCTGGATGGATCTATTCAGGCATATATCAGTGGAAAGTTCAGTAGAAGGAAAAAATGCAGGTGAAAAAGGTGCAAAAAAGAACAAACTTATCCACAAATAGTTCATTTATTAACGTGATTTAGTTGCAAGAAATACAAAAATTTAAAAAAGTCAATTTAATTTTATGGATTCATGAACCACAACAACTTTTTGGGGTTTGAGGTTGAACTGGCTGGACATATTAGTAGAAAGTTAAGTGGAAGGAAAAACTGTGGAAGAAAAAAAGTGCAAAACAGGGAAAACATAATTCCAATAAAGATTTCTCCACAAATAGTTCATTTATTGAAGTGATTCAGTTACAAAGTAAAAACTACATGATGATGTAGCAGGACAAGAAATGGAGCCTCATTTCTGAAGAAGCTCTCAGTTCGTAGTGGTGGAATGTTAGGTGGAAGGAAAAACTGTGGTAGAAAAATAGAAACAACTAGAATAACTGCAGCTTTCAGAGGATTATGAAAGAGTGTCTGAAGTTCTGATTTTAGTCTAAATGTCAGATCAGATTATCATCATCCGCCCCCTGGTGGAAGACCAGAGTATTGCACGTTGGCTTCACAAACCCAGAGCATTTCCTTGGAGTTTTCCTGCTGTAAATATTCCAGTTTTATGAATGTGGCTCAAAACAAATCATAAATATAACATTATTTTTTAGAACTTTAGAAATTATTCAGTAAATTACTTTAAATTCATTAAAAGTTTCTCTTAAAGCCGTTTTCTTTCATGACTTTTTCTCATTTGAGCTTTATTCTCAATTTTCTGATTTTATTGTAGCAATATTAAGACTTTTTTCTTGTACAACTTTGTTCTTGTAATATTTAAAATTTATTTCTCGTGACTTTATTTCAAATTTTATGACTTTACTCTCACATAAAGCCAATTTCATTCTCGTCCTTTTAGAACTTTAATTTCATAATTTCAAGGGCCACAAACGGCCCACGGGCCTCACTTTGGACACCCCTGATCTAAACCATTCCATAAGGTCTCTGAGTACTTCAGGGTTTTTCTCTGACCCACAGCATGATGCTGCCACCACCAGGTTCACCAGGAGGTTTGTTGGTCTGAACGCCTGAAAGTCCCAAATGTGAGCAGGAGCTAACGGGGCTAGCCAGCTAGCTGGTAGCAGCATGTGGTAATAATAAGATATACAGAAGTTATATGGAACTACACACATGGTAAAAATAAAGTAAGCAAATATTAGGTATAAGAGAATAAAATTGTAAGATTACAGATTTATCCTTAAACTATTGACTTTATTCACATTATTTCAACTTTATTCTTGTACAAGTTCATTATTAAAATATTCTAACTATTCTCATATTTTTACAACTATTTTTGTACAAATTTATAATCAAAACATTGACTTGATTCTCATAATCCTACGGCTTTATTTTGTATTATTATGAAACTATTTTCATATTATACTATTAAAGCAATATTAGCAGATAAATAGACCTAGTAAGTATTAAAGTTTACTGTTTTCTGAAAGATAATCCCATCAAAATAAATTTTTTATGCAGATTATGTTTGAATATTTCAACCAACAAAATACAAATAAAAAAAACACACAAATGACAGCTACAGTTAAAACTTCAGAAGTATTTAAAATGATCACAAAAACCTAAAAAAAAGAAACTACTGCTGATTTAAATGTGTAATTTGTTGCATTTCTTGCGTTTTTATCGGGTTTATTTTGTATTTTTTCTCTGTCTGAGCTGCAGAATAAACCGGTTTTATCAGCGTGTGAAAGGAGGGAAGAAGATTTAGAGCAACAGTTGAGTCTGAGTTTCATCCTTGAGTCGCAGCAGAACGAACAGTTACAGCCTGACGCCGTATCTCCGTCTCAGCGGGTCAAACAACAACCAGCTTCACCTGGCGTGACGTCCAGAACCGGACCGGTTCCACTCAGACGCTCCAAACTTCAACTCTGAGAAAATATCCTGAAATTAAGACCATTTGTTTCCAGCCGTATGATTTTATAAAATCAGATCAATTTTAACAGAAGTGTAGAAAAGTAGGGCTGCACAGTGGCGCAGTTGGTAGCACTGTTGCCTTGCAGCAAGAAGGTCCTGGGTTCGATTCCCGGCCGGGGTCTTTCTGCATGGAGTTTGCATGTTCTCCCTGTGCATGCGTGGGTTCTCTCCGGGTACTCCGGCTTCCTCCCACAGTCCAAAAACATGATTGTCAGGTTAATTGGTTTCTCTAAATTCTCCCTAGGTGTGAGTGTGTGTGCATGGTTGTTTGTCCTGTATGTCTCTGTGTTGCCCTGCGACAGACTGGCGACCTGTCCAGGGTGAACCCCGCCTCTCGCCCGGAACGTAGCTGGAGATAGGCACCAGCAACCCTCCCGACCCCATTAGGGACAAGGGTGCACGGAAAATGGATGGATGGATGGGTGTAGAAAAGTATTTCTCTTGTCTTTATGTTTCCACGTTTCTCTTTATGTTGTTCAGAAAGAGTAAATACAATTCCTCGTTTGTTGGTTTTAAATACTTTTTAAGCCTTAATTACATTTTTGTTTTGTTTTTGTTGTCTAAATGCAGAAAGGTTGAATTTAGCCTCTCCTGTTTCTCCTGTTTATCTCATTTTTCCAATCTGTTTTATTTCTTTGCTTCTATTATGTTTCTCAACTTCCAGGTGCGTCTCTAGGCTTTAAGGACCAGGGGGGCTTAGCCCACAGGATGTTAGCAAACGTAGCAAGAAACCACAAAATCTTTCAAACATCAACAAAATGAACAAATTCCACCTTTAAAATAGAAATAACTTCCACTGCAGAAACAGTTAATGAACAACATCACCTTCCTAAAATAAAATACGATTTAGGCAAAAAATTAAAATAAAATCATGATAAGACAAACAATGACCAGCTGAGCTAAAATATGGTTAATTTAATTAATTTCAATAAAATTATTTAAAATACAAAATAAACCTGCTAAACTAAACTTAGGCTAAGATAGTTAATATAATCTATGATTAGAGAAGCTAAGGTATATTAAAACTACTGAAGCTAACTATAAGACAAATTATAGCTAAGCTAAGGTATGCACAACTAAAGCAGAATGACCTATTTATGATTTGCTAAACTAAAATACATTTAGATAAGTTGAGGCAAACTGTGATTAGCTAAGCTAGTTTAGGTTCATGCAAAATCAAGAAAAGCTGCATATGATAAAACAAACTATGACTTAAATAGGCTAAATACAATAATGCAAACTATAACTAACTAAGCTAATTTATGCGTCACTTTAATAAAATGAGAAAATCACGATTAGCTAAATTATTTTATGAAAATGATGATATAATGAAAAGATTTCCCAGCAAACATGATTATAATTTTCTTTGACTTTCCACTTTGTGTAAAGTTTCATGTTTGTATCATTTTCTGAGTAATTCCAGTCATATTTCACAAAATCACATAGAATATTATATAAAATAAAGATAAACTGACAGATTTATAATATTTAAATTAAAAATAATAGTTTATATGATTTAAAAAAAGAACTTGAGTGTTGATGTGACATCCTAGCTGTTGTTTTTCTAGCAGTAGCATCGTGCTTTCTGCTAATGTTAGCACTGTGTGCTAACTGTTAGCTCCTTGAATATATAATCATTCTGCGTATTTTCAGTACTATTGATACATAAACAGCTTGGTATTGTTTAATAATTTTTATCTTTGGGAACAAATTAACTAAATACATTCAGAGACATTCTTGGTGCTAGCGTTAGCTAACTTGCTAACAGAGTTGAGGCTTTTTTTTACAAGACATGTTTGTTTGTGTTTTGGTAGCATTTTCTGCCTCCAACATGAAAAAAACATTTTTAATCAATTTGGGAATAAAAAGTTTAGATGATTGAAATGTGAAAAGAAAAAATGTAAAAGCAAGACAAGTCAACTTTAAGCAAAGCTAACGAGCTAATTTAAAGGTGATGAGAAGCTAGGAAAGCTAAATAACAAGACAGGCTAGTATAAGACAGTCCAGGTTAGGACAAAGCTTCTAAAGTCTCATTTTGTTTTGCTAGACGGCGCAGGAACCCGAACCACGCTGGTTTGTTTTGAAGCGTTACAAGCTTGACCACAACTGAGACGTAGCTGGAAACTCAGAACGTGTGGTGAAAGTTTTTAGCACCGATTCAGACCAGCTTTCTTCCTGCTCTGAATCAGTGCTAATAAAAACACACACATTTAAACACAAAAGCCCTGCAGGAAAGCTGTGCAAGCAAACACACACACTCACACACACACACACACACCCACACACACACACACACACACACACATTCCCTCTGGGCTCCAAACAGCGTGTTTTTGCCAAACACCTGTGTAATCGTCCAGCTGTGGGGAATGGTGGGAAGTGAGGAGGGAGAACTGGATACCACACAGCTAACAGCTAACAGCTAACGGTTATTAGCTGCATGTACACAGCAAAGCTTTTGTTGTCAATGTTTGGTTCTCAAATGTGACTTTAATGGATTAAACTGTTCATTTATTCTGCTGTTATATCAACCAACAGCAGAACGTCTTAGTGGGTTTTTATTAGCAGAAACTTGAAACAAACCAACAAAACATCAATAAAACGGTGAAGGTGCCATTTTAAGACTTCACTGTTAGTTCCAGATTTAATTTTAAAATAATAAAAACATTTAAAGCTTTAGACAAACCACAGCTAGCTAAGCTAAAATATGCTTAATTTAAATAAAATACATAATAAACTAAACTTAGATAGGCTAAGATATATGATATAAACTATGATTAGCTAAATTAAGGTATGCTAAACCTACAGAAGATATTTATGATAAGGCAAACTATAACTAGCTAAAGTAATGTATGCTTCATGTGAAGAGAATGAGCTAATTATGATTAGCTAAACTAAAATACATTTAAATAAGTTGAGACAAGCTTTGGCATGCAAGCTAACATATGCTAAATTTAAATAAAAACAAACAAGACAGATTATGATTAGCTAAACTAGGTTAGGCTCATGCTAAATCTGGAAAAGCTGTGTACAATATGACAAATGATGATTAGCTTAAGTTAAACAGCCTAAACATGATAATGCAAACTATAAGTAGCTAAGCTAAGGTTTGGTTAGCATAACTAGAATGAGCTATTAATGATTAGCTAAAGTAAACATTTAAGTAAGTTAAGACAAACTACGAATAGCTAAGCAGAAGTAATTTTAATGTACATTAAACAAGATGATGCTAACTATGACTGGCTAACTAAGCCAGCTAAGATAGCTAAGGGAAGCTAAGCTAAGATTATCTAAAGAAATGATTAGCTAACCTAAGCTAAGCTAATACATGACTATAAACTGATGTTTACCTGAAAATGTAAAGGTATGTTTATGTTTTCTCACTTTTAGACCAAATTTCTATTATATTAAAAGTTTTAAATAAACTGAAATTGTGAGTTTAAACGTTTTCTGTGGAAAATATTCTGTTTTATTGATGTAAAATTTGAAAATGATTATTTCTAATTTCTCAGTTCACATTATTTAGGCTAATTGTGAGATACATATTAGATTTGTTTCCATGATTTTGTCCTCTTTGAGGCTGATGTGTTAGCATGCAGCTAGCTGAACCTCCACCTGATGGCTCAGGTGAACGTGACGATAACTAGCAGCTAAAAACACAGAGCTTCTCTCTGCTTTAACTCGTCCTCTCTGGGCGTTTCTTGGTTTTTCCTGACAGCAGAAGCAGGCAGATGGAGGGCGGCAGCAGTTTACACAGGTGTCTCCAGTTTGTATTTACTGTAAATGTGTTCGCCAGAAGGTGACGAGTTTGAAGGAGGGAGCCGAGGTTAAGTTCAGGTCAGTTTCTGTAAAACTCTCCAAACATCTCACATTTATACAGAAACAGAAAACATTAAAGAGAAAAGCGTTTTTCTGACTACATTTTATACATTTCTACAGTAAATTCATGATTTACGTTATTAAACTATGTCGTTCTTTCTTCATAAATGTTTAATTAGGTGTCTGGCAGAACTTGGAAATAGATTCAAGAGCAAAATCGTTTTATAACGAGATGCAAATCATGTGAAAATGAGAAATTGATTAAAATGAGAAACCTCAGTTAATGAGACAAGTTTTTATCTTGTAATAAAGTTTCTTATTAAAACGAGAAAACTTTCATTTAATGTGAAAAAATAAGCTACAATGAGAACTTTCTCATTAAAATGTCTCATTATAATGAGAAACAATAAAAAACTCATAAAATAAAAGGTTTCTCATTAAAACAAGAACATTTCATGAAACTTTCTCGTTTTGTGACGAGAACGTTTCTCATTAACACGAGAAAATAACAAGAATTTTCTCTTTTTAATGAGAAACTCATTTAACTGGATGAATTTAATATCCTGCAGATGTAAAAGTTATTAAAAAATGTAAAATTACGATTGTTTAAAGACGCATAAAGCAGATCAAAATGAAGCAAATTTTTTCTCCGTTTCTTCCAGACGACGTCTAAAAAGCTGTTTTACAATTTTTCTTATTCATTTGGTTCAAATTAAAACAATTTCATTTTAACCTTTAATCTGGCACTGAAAGACTTCCGTACACCAGAAACAGGCCAGAGCCCCAAAAACTTCCTAAAAATACAAACAACAAAACAAAACATGTTTATTTTCACCAGCAGCTGATTTATGGATTCAGACGGAGATTCTGCTGACGGAGGAGCGACTGAGCGCCGCCGAGCTAACTCAATGCCACCGAGCTAACGCAACGCCGCCGAGCTAACTCAACGCCGCCGAGCTAACTCAATGCCGCCGAGCTAACGCAACGCCGCCGAGCTAACGCAACGCCGCCGAGCTAACTCAACGCCACCGAGCTAACGCAACGCCGCCGAGCTAACGCAACGCGCCGAGCTAACGCATCGCCGCCGAGCTAACGCAACGCGCCGAGCTAACGCATCGCCGCCGAGCTAACGCAACGCGCCGAGCTAACTCAACGCCGCCAAGCTAACGCAACACCGCCGAGTTAACGCAACACGGCAAGCTAATGCAACGCCGCCGAGCTAATGCAACGCCGCCGAGCTAACGCAACGCGCCGAGCTAACTCAACGCCGCCGGGCTAACTCAACGCCGCCGAGCTAACTCAACGCCGTGTGTCGAAGTGTGTGTCATCGTGTGTGTCGCCGTGTGTGTTTGGAGGCTTAAAGCAATGCTGCTGAGTCAGCAAACAGAAAGCAGGAAGACAGGTGAACGCCGCTGCAAGGCATTCTGGGAGGATAAGAAGCGGTTGATGCTGAATCCTCCTAAAATGGAGGCGGCAGTGTTTGGTTTAGTTTGGTTTCGCCGGCCTTCGTGGTTCCTGAGTGTTTATTTGGAGCTGCGGCGGCTCAGATGCCACTTAAAACGATCAGAACCACTTCAGAGGAAACGTTGAGCTGCAGCCGGGACAAAACGTCATGGCAACGCAGGTCAAAACCAAAACCTGGAACAGAATCAGGAGCCGATTTACTGAGAATCACCAGAGATTTACAAACATGAAGTTTTCATGATTTACTAATTATGATGCTTGTTTGGTATAATTCACTGGTTCAGAACATCAAATAGTAAAAATAGATTTACTTACTAAAAGCATCGACTGATGGACTAAAATAAAAAGTTATGTGGGAATTTTGGTATTTTAAGGATCAAAATGAAAATAATTTATATAAAAAATAATTCCAAATCAGTTTCTTTCAGTATAAACTAACAAAAACTACAAGTGTGTCTAAATTTGGTGAATATTTGGTTAAAATAAGTTTTTATTCATCTAAGTTACTAAGAAAATATGGAAACTTTACTCAAGAGTAAAATAGTATTTGGTAAAAAGAAATACTTAAGTACTGATGACAACATGAATTATTAAGGACAAAATGACATCATGTAAAATGTCTGACTGTAGAAAACATTTAGAAAAAGTTATTTTAGGTCAGTTCTTATTTTCTGTAAATATAAACGCGGTTTTGAACAGTTGTATTAAATTGTGGGTAAATATATTCCAGTTTTGTTTTTAGGTTTATTGTTTTCATTTTTTCCTTTTTTCTTACATTTTTTGCATCAGAGGTTTTGTTTGTTGCTCCAGTTTAACATCCAGAAACATTGTTAATACAATAAAATACTTTGTCTTGTATCTAAATATATAAATGTCTATTTTGTTTGTGAAAATTTCCATTCTTGAACTATGGACAGAGGGGCCAAACAAAATGGTCCAGAGGGCCACAAATGGCCCCCGGGCCACATGTTGGGCATCCCTGCCTTACTACATAATCAAAATGTTTAGGATAATATTTAAATTGACTGTTTTCACTTTCCTTATGATTTAAATAAATCTTGTTCTGCATGTTAACTGTAATTTGTTTACTGTTTTCTATCAACCTGCTAGAAAATTAGCTGCTAAATCTGCATATTTACCTGGTACCTGATTGATAAGCATTTTCCTCTTTATGAAAAATAAAATCTTTAAATCTGAATTTGCGTTGGAGAATCGTCTGAGGGGCGAGGAGCCTCCAGGTGAGTCGGAGGTTCTGCTCTGATGCTCTGAGTGTTTCAGGTTTTTTAAGATCCGTTGCTGAGCAGATTTATTTTTAGCTCCTTCCTCCAGTAAAAGCCCAGACTCAGAGTTTTGGCTGCTGCGCGGCGGAGCGCCATCTGCCTGTTGATATTTAAACAAAAGGTCACTCATTGTTGGAAATCTTAGCTTCCAACAACTCATCAAATCGTGTTTGTGCTTCTATATGTGTGAGCTGAAAATGAGCAGATTGCAGAGGAATCGCTGGCTGGTCTTTTTTTATTTTCCACCGAAATACTTTAGACTTTTTATTATTGTCAGTTTTATTACAATTATTGTGCACAAAAATGCTGTTTTTTATTTCAAATAATAATAATGTGGGCAAACGAGCTAGCTTGTCAAATCGCTCAACAGCTTCAGCCCAGAAATATTAAGCTTAGCGCAGAAACTACAGGGATTTTAATCAGACTGATGCAAAGCTAGCGCTACAAATCACCAGCTAGCCAGCTAGTTGGATGCTAATAGCTTTAATCTATTAGCTCACTAACTCCTCTTACAGTGAAGTAATGTTGTGATAATGTGAATTTATTTATATAGCACATGAAAACATCAGATGTGGACCAAAGTGCTGCATAATTCACTTAAATATAACAATAATAATAAGGAAAATATATTTAAAAGGTTAAAACAAAATACAAATATAATATATTGAATTGAATTGAATATATTGACAAAGCAGCCAGCTAGCTAACTTGTTGTTAAAGCTAACATAAATTAAGCTAGCGAGTATACATTTTAATTAACTTGGAAACAAAACCGTGAACTTGATAAGTTTTGAAATTATTGTTGCTAAGTTGTTGGATAACGGGCTAATCAGAACGTAAGAACAAAAAATATTTGCTAACAAATAAACAAACTATCCAACTAGTTAAAGAATAGCTAGTTAGCCCAAAAGCTTACATAACTTGCAAATAAGTTGTGTTGTTTGTGCTAGCCAGCTAATTAGCAATCCAGCTTTAGCTTACTGCCCTGCTAGTTGTGATTGCTAACTAATCATGTTGGTATTTCTCTGTCTGGTTAGCTAACTTAAATTTATTAGCTCACAGTGAACTAATGTTGGAAAGTATTTAGTTAGCAAAGACAGCAAACAAACATCTTGTGAAAGCTAACATAAATTAAGCTAGCTAGTAAAACCCAAACATTTTGATTTAGCTTGGCAACAAGACTGTAGTGATGCTGAACCTGAGAAATTTTAATATATGAGCTAGCTAGGTGAAGCTAGCTAAATCTTGTTCTGCATGTTAAAAGCAAACTTAGTTAGCGGATAAGCTAGTTAGCACAAAAGCTTTACGAATAACTTGCTAGTAAGCTACATAGTTAGCTAACTGACTGTAGTGACTGTGAACTTGTCATGTTGAGATTTAACTAAATAACTACAAAGTTATCCCTCAAATAACAGAGGGATAAAAATAACTTAATTTTTAATAAAAATATAAGCTCTTTGTTCAATTTAATTTCAAAGAAAACTTTAAAATCTGTTTGCTAGTGTTTTTTAAAGGCGATAATATCATATGTGATGTGGGCCAGTTGTTCATTGTTCTCATGTTGTAACATTCGCTCCCAGTCCAAGGACGGGAGCGAAAGCAGAGACGGTTCCAGAACCTTCTGCCGGTCAGCATGAGCCCAAACAAAGGAAGACACAACATCCATTATGCAACACGGTGAGGAAAACATGTCGCCTCAGCACCACCAGTTCAGGTCCGACAGATAAAAACTGGGTGACATTTTCACACAAGGCTACATCTGAAAATACAAAACCAGACGGTTTTCATTCCCACTCAGTAAAACAGAGGAAGTTTAGCATTTTATCTGCTGTTTGGCTGAATTATGTCAGAGAATCATTACAATCCAAACTAAAGGAAGCAGAAATAACTCACACCTGCAAGGAAAATCTCTTGGTAGATAGAAGCTAACATTGGACCAGTTCAAGGGTTTATATGAGTACTAAACATGCAGAAAACATGTGGACTCAGAATCTGTTAGCCTGGATCAGAAATGTTTCGCTACTGGCTAAAAAACATCAGACCACAAAACTCAATCTGGGTTGGGTTTGAATGTGAACGCCAAGCGGACTGGAGACCGCTCCAAAAACAGGAAGTGGACTACAGCACAGGGCATTCTGGGTAAATACAACTAAAACTAATGTTCTAGCCTAGCGCTAGCAGCAAAAATGTCTCCTGGTCTTCAGCCAAAGACTAAAGAGAAATCCTCCAACCACTAAAATCTGACGCCTCCATCTTGTTTCCATCTGGTGAAGAAGGAAGTTGCTCTCAGTGTCTTCAGAGGATTTTGTGTCGTTTCCTTCAGTGGGTCTTGGTGCAGCGCCCCCACAGGCCAGGAGGGGAACAGGTTGGTTTGACTCACATGTTGCAATTTTAGTTCCCAAAAATCGAGATCAGATATTAAACACCTCCAGGTGAATGTCTGCTTCTACAATCGGTGAGTTTATCTTCAGATAACGTGAAAAACTGGGTTTTAAATGAGCAACAAGGTGGTGACAGAAAACACCAGCGTCTCCACAGCGCTGGAAAGCAAACGGCTAATTGTTACTTTTCAAAGCTCGCCTTAAATAACAAGCTGCTTCGTCCCACATGCACACCGTGAGCAGAGCTCCTGCTTTTCATTAACCTTTTCCTTTTATAGGTTCACGTGTGCATTCCTGCTCCGCTGGCCGCGGCACACACACATCCACACACACCTACTGTACATGAGCGCAGCGCTCTGAGGCACAGAAAAAACATTGTTTCACACCAACTAATGGTTTTAATAATGTGTGTTTGTGCGAGGCAATGTGTGCGAGAGAGGCACACCAAGGCACTTTGCAAAGATTGCTGGCAGCTGCTGGGAAAATACCTACACACACACACACACACACACACCCCATACACACACACGCACGCGCACACACACACGGCGGAGCCTTTGAACAACCAGATGTGGCTTTGCAGCAGGTTGTGAGCATCAGCGCACCAAAGACGGGTGAGAGGAGGGCTGGATCCCAGCTAAACCAGTTAATGGAATACAGATTTCCTCAACCTGCTTCAGCCTGAGGGGACACACACACACACACACACACACACACACACACCCCTGCACCCCCCCACACACACTCTTTTATTGCGGGTTTATTTTCATAATTCTGTCAACATTTTGCTCGTTTAAGTCGCCATCGACACCATAAACATGAATTATAAATAAATCATAATCATCTTTTCCATCAGTTTTCAGACAGATGTGAATTTAAAAACAGAAAAACGTTTCCAGCCACGCCTGATTTAAAGAAAGGAAGTGAACACCATATATGGACTCTGGTTTGTTGTAAACAGGAAATGATGTGATTTCAGGAAAACTCCTTTAATTTGAAAACATCTAAAACCCATTAAATATCTACTAAAATATGAATAAAAATCTGCCTCTGGATTCCAGGAGTTCTTCTTAAAATTAAATCACTTCAAATCTGTTTTCACATGGATGTAATTCAGTAGAATATTGATAAAAACTGATTTGATTTGATTGATAAAATATCAATCAAATGATTTGATTGATAAAATAAGATTTAATCACAGTTAATTTCTGAAGTTCTTTTTATGTGTCCCAGTTGAGAACAGGGCCACATGCTAATCTATGGCGGGCCGGATTTGGCCCCCGGGCCTCAGGTTTGACACATGTGACCTAAGAGATTCTTACTGGAAAAAATAAACAGGTTGGTGACCTCAGCTGTTTGTGAGCATAAAGTTAACAAGAAAATACTTTCACAGTTTTTTTCTCTTTATGTTTCAGAACAAAGAGTTCTCAGATCAGTTACTGTCATTAAATCATTTAAATAATTAACTTAAAGCTTCATTTTAGAGCCAAACGTGAGAAAACTAACTGGAGATGTACCAGTCGGGCGGCCATTTTGTTAGCTTGCAGCTAAACGCTTATGAGTAAAACATGGAAGAATTATGTGGAGAAAAATGAGACCTGCACAAAAGTGTCTGAATGCCAGTGGTGGACACTGCTAACTAAAGAGTTAGCTATGCTAATGCTATTGCTAAAATGGTATGGTTTTTAAATTAGATGAATTTATTTGGTGGGAACAATGCACATTAACTAACATTTCTGCGAATGTGTCAGAATAAACATTTTCTTTATATAACGAAGTTTAAGAAAGAAAAAAACTGATTTGGATGCAGAATCTTTGGATTTTCAGTAAAAGTTTCTTCTGTTAAAACTTGGTTATAAAATCATGAATCCTTTGTGTTGTATTTTATATTTTCCTGTAAGAACATGTAATTTTTCACCCTGATTACAATTAAAAATCTCCATCTGAATCTACGGAACAAATTTAAATCATTTTTGAATTTGTGGGCCGCACAAAATCAGTTTATGGGCCGCACTTTGAACACCCCTCCTCTACAGCATTGCAACAATTTATGACTTCGTTGTTTTGATGAAAAATGAACATATTTGCATTTTCTTCCCCTCCTTTCTGATTCATCAGAACCGAACTCGAAGCCGTAAAACTTTTCATCTGGTCTGAAAATAAACGGCGCAGGCGATGAATTTCTGTGCGAAGCTCGTTATCGATTCCTGCCTGGGAAGTGAGAGCCGCAGCACACCTGAGGAAAGGTGTCAGGAAAGGTGAGAAGCTCAGAGCGGGAAACAAAGCGGCAAGGCGTGAAAAAACGGAGCTGGAATCGCAAACCGGATCGGATCCGTTTCCACCTGCTTATGTTCTGGAACATTTCTGACTTTTGGGCTCAAATAATTCAAAGATTAACTTCAAAATCTTTTAGATTATTCTTGTAAAAATTGAGATTTTTGGCGCAAATTACAACTGAAAATAATTTCTGTAAACTTTAAGAATAATATAAAAAATTTTATCTTGCAAATTTGGACTTTTTTAGGTCAAAAATGTTAAACTTTTTTCTAGATGATTTCTGAAAAAAATCTCAAAATTTCAATAAAAAATTCATGAGGTTTTCATGAGATTTTCAAGTTTTCATAGAGACTAATATCTCTTTAAATTTTCTCAGATTATTATCAAAAGTATTTTTTTGTGCCAATTTTGACTTTTTTAACTCAGAGAATTTAAAAGTTTTTTTCTAAAAATTTGTGAGATTAATCTCAAAATTGCTGCTCCTTGTTTAGTTTCTCCCTCCATCTTGGCAGCAGCAGCTTTTCATACGACAGTCATGATCATAAATGTTTCTGGACGATGAATTGTTATCGCGATAAACAATAATATTGTTATCTTTGAGATTATATCAAGTAATATAATAGCATAATAATGCAGGATCTCAAACATCAATAAACTTTAAATTATAATGAACATTTAACTCTGGAGACATTTTAAATATCGAACTTAAATAAACAACAGAAACATTTCAGAGCATCTATCAGACTGAACAGTTTCTCAACGTTTTCATTTTTCTAATCTCCTGGTCGGTTTGGTGGATCAAACATTTCAACCTGCTGGTTATTAATAGAAGATCTTCTGCTAATGCGCTAAAAGCAAAGCTAACTCTTTATTTAGCACAACTTCAGCACTTAGAAAAGACCCTCCCACTGAATTATTAAATTCAAACGTTAAATATTTGGCTGCTATGTAAACTGTCAACTGAATAAAGTAAAACATCTGTGCTGCAGTGACAGATTTGGCCCAGTGGAGGGCGATATAACACCTGGCAGGTGTCAACGTAGCTGAAATTAGAACTTTAGCGTTAGCTCCTGCTAATTACTATTAGCGCGTTAGCAGAATTCATGTTTATCATTAGCCTTTTAGCATTACATAGCTAACTTTTGATGAACAGCTGGATTTTAATCCGTTCATTAGATGATTTTTTAATTTCCTGTTTACTTTGTAGATTAACCCGTTTAGTTGTTAGTAGATCTTAGTTAAAAAAAATTCTAATTATAAAGATTAAAAGCTAATTATGTTTTTTGTAGCTGAAATGTGCATAATTAAATATAAATTATATAAATCAAAGTTTTCTTTTGAAAGTTGTTGAAAACTTCAGTTTAACCTGTGAGCCGCTAACGCTGCTAACAGGTTAAACTCTCTAAAACCCGATAACCTGGAAATATTCAGGGTTTCCACGGTTTCACTCATCTGACAGTTCAGCTTCTCCAGAGAGAGCAAATAAACCACAGACAAATTACAGGCTGAGCGTGTGTGTGTGTGAGTGTGTGTGTGTGTGTGAGTGTGTGTGTGTGTGTGAGTGTGTGTGTGTGGGTGTGTGTGTGAGTGTGTGTGTGTGGGTGTGTGTGTGTGTGTGTGTGTGTGTGCGTGTGTGTGTGTGTGTGTGTGTGTGTGTGTGTGTGTGTGTGTGTGTGTGCGTGTGTGTGTGTGCGTATGTGTGTGTGTGTGTGTGAGTGTGTGTGTGTGTGTGTGTGTGTGTGTGTGTGTGTGTGTGTGTGTGTGTGTGTGTGTGGGTGTGTGTGTGTGTGTGTGTGTAGGTGTGTGTGTGTGTGTGTGTGGGTGTGTGTGTGTGTGTGGGTGTGTGTGTGTGTGTGTGTGTGTGTGAGTGTGTGTGTGTGCTCTCTAACAGAGGGGACTGGGCCATCAAAGCGCTGTGGTTCTGCTGCGGTCGGGTTCTGACGTCAGCGCTGCTCCAGGTGATGCTGCATCTTCAACGTTTCCAGAGTAAAAACTGGAAACGGCCAAACGTTCCTCCTCCTCCTGCTGCGGTTGGTGAAGCTGAAACGACTGAACTTGTCTGATAGTTTGGTGTTTTCGTTCGGTTGCTTCGCTGCGTCTCTTTCCTCCTGCAGCTTCATGATGTATTCTGGGAAATCCTCTGGTTTTGGTTTGGAGTCGGCATGTGGAAAAGCTCAGGAACATCTGGAGCGCTGGAAGACCTGCAGCAGGGAGGGGCCACGACACCCCCCCCCCCCCCCCACACACACACCCACACGCCCACACACACACACACACTGCGCTGACCACAGGTGGCTGCTTATTTTAGACCCGGGTCTTTGCATTCAGGCAGAAACTCTGATGAGCTCAAACTGATCAGATTTAGCTTTAATAAAAATGAAAATATATTCATTTCTAAGTGGCAGCAGCTTCATCTCACTGGAAACTATGAAGAAAACTAAGAAAAAATACAGTTAAATAAATGATAGAAGTTAAAGTGGAGTATTTAAAGCTAAAGTTACCAATAAATAAAGAATTGAAAAGTCAAAAATGTTCTTTACAAGCTACAAACACTGCCAAGAAAATGTTGATCTAAAAAGTTTATTTTTCCTACAAATTTACGATTATTGTAGTTCAGAGAATTTCCAAGTTTTAAAGAAAATTCAAGAGATTAATCTCAAAATTTGTCAGATTTTCCTGCAAATTTATATTTACAGAATTGACAAGTTTTTCTAAGAAATTTCTGAAATGACTCTAAACAGTTTTTTGGTGGAACCAGGACGGGAACTTTGAGTTTTCTCTAAAATAAAAGCAAATATTTAAAAATGATGAGTTTGTTTCTCCGGTTCAACTCGTCGCTCGTTCGTCTCTCAGCGTTTTTTAGCTTCTGTCGCATTTTGAGTTTTTTGCCTGTGAAAAAGTGAAATCCAGATAATCTTCTCCTGGTTCTCCAGTTCAGTCTGTTTCTGGTTCTGGTTCCTCTGGAATCCAAACTCCTTGATGAAACGTCGAAACCTGGAGGTGAAGCTTCACAGGACGGCTGAGAAACGGAGAGAAAGAGAGAGAGAGAGAGAGAGAGGTCACATCCTGCTGAATGGGGACCAGATGGGACACACAGGGCGTGTGTGTGTGTGTGTATGTGTGTGTGTGTGTGTGTGTGTGTGTGTGGATGCCACTAGTTGGTTTGTGTGGTTGAAGGAGGAGCAGCTTTGAAAGGAAATCAGATGGGAGGAAGATGAAGATGACGGAGCGGCGTTTGGTCGGGTTAATGCTGAGTGTGTGTGTGTGTTTGTGTGTGGGCGTGTGCGGGGGTGTGTGTTTGTGTGTGCGGGGGTGTGTGTTTGTGTGTGTGGGGGTGTGTGTTTGTGTGTGTGGGGGTGTGTGCATGTGTGTGTGTGACGTCAGGTGCGGCGCAGGTGGGCAGCAGATGAAAAGGTCTGCAAAATAAACACACCTGATCTCAGAGGGAAGAAGCAGCAGAACGAAGGACGGATTATGTTAAGTCCATCCATCCATCCATCCATCCATCCATCCATCCATCATCCATCCATCCATCCATCCATCATCCATCCGTCCATCCATCCATCATCCATCATCCGTCGAGAAATTTCAGCCAATAAGTTTCCATTTTGTGTTTTTCATTGTTTAGTTTAATAAACCAGACGGTGGGACGGGTTGCCTTTTAGCCTTATAATTTGTTTTGCATATTTTTGGTTTTCGGATTTCACAAATTTCCCCCCCAAAATTTTTTCGACCAAATGTATTAAATTAATCTAAATTAATCTAAAATGTTCTGTTTTCACAGCTTAGAGAATTTCCAATTTTTTTCTAGAAAAATTTCTGAGATTAATTAAAAATATTTCTCACTAATTTCAGACTTTTGGAGGTCAGAAAATTTCAAAAAAAATTTCTAGAAATTTTCTGAGATTCTCAAAATTTCTTAATTTTTTTCTCAAAAACCAGAATGGAGTCTTAGTTTTGTTTCTGTTCAGCTGAAAAAAGTTACAACAAGAAAGACAAATCCAACAAAACATTTGAGTTACGGCTGCAGTTAAAAATTAGTTTTGTAATTTATTATTCTGATGATTAATCGGATTAAAAACAGCAAATTCTGCAGATTTTTCATTTAATCTCTTAATCCTTTTTTTACAACATCAAAAATACATTCTGTTAAAAGTCCGTCTGTTTGTTTGGCACTGCATTACCCAAGATGCATCTGTTCATTTTGTAGTTCTGATTTTACTAGATGAGCTGGTAGTTTCTCAGGTCGGTAGCATGAAGGTAGCATCAACATCAATCCTTTCATAATCCCGTGTTTATGAAACCTGTCGGCGTTTTTATGATGTAACTATATTTACATTTCCATGTCCGATATTTGTTTGATATATATTGTTATTCTATTAGTATGTGAGGGAATTACTGTTCATTTCATGTGTTCTGACTGTTTTTGTCATTTGTATGTTTGTTGCATTTAACCGACGGTTCATTTGTGGTGCTGTGGCGCCCTCCGGTGGATTTCTGTGGTGCTGCAGGCCATTTTCGTCCTGTATCTACGTGTAGCTGTTTTTGCTCGCATGGCTATTAATATGTACCTTTATTGTTTTTCTGTTTCAGATAACCCCCGCCACACACACACACACACACACCAAGTACAGGCACCTCCCGGTGGAGTTCGCCTATTCCTTCTGACTGAGGAAGATTCAATTGATGAGTGATCGGAAATTAGCGCCTGTCAGACGAACACAGTCTTCTACACATTCAGATGTTTAAATGCGATTAACCAATTACTAAGGCAGCTGACGATTAGTTCATGAATTGATTCATCTTTACAGAAACCAAAACATTTCTTCTTCTTCTTCTTCTTCTTCTTCTTCTTCTTCTTCTTCTCTGCCCTTAAATAAATTCCACTGCTGGCGTCTTGTAAATTTTTATTTTTGCGGTGAGCTGCTTTTTTGGCTGCGGGCCCCATCTGTTGGCCAGCTGCTGGATGTTAGGGAGGAGACGGGTGTGTGTGTGTGTGTGTGTGTGTGTGTGATAGAAAACACACACACACATCCAGGGAGGGATTAAACACGTCGGACGTTCTCAGGTTTATGAATATGCATAACGGAGAGAAAGAGAGGAAAGGTTAGAGAGGAACGACATAGAAAGGAGGAAAAATGAGAGAAAGAAAGAAAGAATGGACGGACAGACGGATGGGTGGGTGGGTGGATGGATGGATGGATGGATGGATGAGTGGATGGATGGATGGATGGATGAGTGGATGGATGGATGGATGGATGGATGGATGGGTTTGGGTGGGTTTGGGTGTTAAAACCCAACCAGATGTTTTGTGAATCAGATTCCTGTAGATTTTGAGCCGCAGCGTTACTCTGCGTTACGTTTCACGTTTCTCTGCAGGTTCCAAACAGGAAGTGATGTCACAGGATGTTCAATGTATTTTATTAGAGGTTTATGATATGAAACTCAAAACACGATGTAAGAAGTTATGGTTTTCAGATTAATTTTTCTCTTTTTTTTAAAGAAGTGGAGGAACTTCATGCTGTAATTAATCAAAAGTAATCACAAACAAAATTTTAAATTCAAAGTCAATTTTTGTTGCTAAATTATTAAACAGACATTTGAGCTCAAAAACAAAAATGTTTCTAGTTTTTAATCTGTTCTTCAAAGATCAGATTGGAGCAAAGTTTCAGGAAGTCCTGAACTTCTTTAGAGATATGGACGCTAACATTAGCGTTAGCTGCTATATGGCTAGCATTCAGGTGCTATTTTAGGCTAGCATAACTCCACTGATTGGCTAACTCCTTTGAACACATCAATAGTCTTTTCCAGCGTCCAATCAGATCGTTTGGAAGCAGGAACTAAAACCCAACAGATTACGTTTAGCTCTGTTATTAGCGGATGTAGCTGTGCGCCAGATTTACGGTTGTACCAGAAACAAAGGTGGAACCTTCGTAAGCAAGAAAATAAAAAATAACAAACCGGTTAATTGTGTTAAGATCGATGTATTTTATTAACCAAAATGAACGAGTCAAAGTCGCCGCTCTAGCTTTTACTTCTTTTACACAAATATCTGGAAAGTGCGGTGTGCATGTCTTGATTCAGCAGAATATTCTTGTCTGGTTTTTGTCTCTACAGCTCAGGATTAGATGGAAAACATCTCAATCAGTTGAAGTCCTCACAGTCTCTAAGTTTGTTCTGGGTCTGGACTTTGACTAGGCCATTCTAATAAATGGATCAGCTTTGGTTTTAAGGATTGGTGTTGATCTCATTTTGACCAACATCATGAATGTTCTTCAGAATAAATTATTAATAAATGAATTTGATTCTCAGAGTTAAATAATAATCAGTCATAGATTTTATTATTTTTGTGATGCTAATTTAAAATTATTTGTGCTGATCAATGACATTAAATGGAACTTTTTTCTTAGCTGCCACATTAATTACAGAATATATCTTCACATTAGGCAGAGCTGAGGCAGCCGTGGAGTAAAAGTCGGTAACGCCGCCACCTGCAGGAGGGAGTTGGTATCACTCAAACCCATTTTTGCAAAAAAGTTGTAATGAACTCGCTACTTTGCACCAGCATGAAAAAATCCATGATGCAGGAATCTCCAAAAACTGATTGATGTCATTTGGTGTCTGGAATCTCGAGGGCCGAAAGAGAAGCCATGGAGGGCCACATTTGGCCCCGGGGCCTCGAGTTTGACATCTGTGCTCTAAACCATCCCATAATATCTGTCTGGATGTTGAAGGTGGTTTTCCTGAACCAGAGTTTGATTAGCGTTCACACCTCCAAACCGAACCGGACTTTTCAGAAAAACGGACCGGAGACGGACTGAAGCGGAGCGGACTGCAAAATGGCTCTTAAATTAGTGATTTGGGTTCAGTTATCAGAAGAAAAGCACAGAGTGAAGGTACAGAATAACAGGTGTGTGTGTGTGTGTGTGTGTGTGTGTGTGTGTGTGTGTGACCCAGTTTTCCCAACACTTCCCCTCTCCTGGTTGTTAAATCCAAAGGAGCAGAGCTTTGTGTTTCAGTTTGTTGAACTGTTGTTTCTGTCGACAGCAGGGGCTTCTTCTGTGTGTGCGTGTGTGTGTGTGTGTGCGTGTGTGTGTGTGTGTGTGTGTGGGTGTGTGTGTGTGTGTGCTCCTATTTCCAGGACAAAAAGTCTTCAGTGACCCAATAATGAAACTAAAATAAAAAGGCAGAATTCGGAGCGTTATGCTGCTGCTTTCACCAGCAAAACATTTCCAGTTCCAGCCTGGGACTCTGACCCGGTTTCCTGCTGCTTACACACAGAGGTTCTGTTCAAACTGGTTCTGGTTCTGTTCTGCATGGAAAGTCCAGACCTGTCATTCAGAGTCACCTAGATTCGTCCAGAAGTTTACATACACCAAAATCAGAGTTAATCTAAATGACGTGATAAAGTCCTGATGATGTCACAGCTTTGTAAGCTTCTGATTGGTTGATTCCCAACATTTGTTTAGTCAACAGATCAAACGAGGCGCTGCACCAAGAACCACTGAAGGAAACGACACAGAAACCTCTGAAGATCCTGAGAGCAACTTCCTGTTTCACCAGGTGGAAACAAGATGGAGACGTCAGATTTTAGCGGTTGAAGGATTTCTCAAAACATTTCTCCAGCTAGCGCTAGGCTAACGCTAGCATTTGTTTTGGTTGTATTTACCCAGAATGCCATGCGCTGTAGTCCACTTCCTGCTTTTGGAGCGGTCTCCGGTCCGCTTGGCGTTCACATTCAAACCGAACCAGAGTTCAGTCCAACCGAGTTTTAGGACCAGAGTTTGATTCTTTGGACTTCAGTTGTGACTTGAGAAGTTTCTAAACGATGAATCGTCGCAGCGCCGCTTCTCTCACTGCGTCTCCACACCTTCGGCTGGAATCAAGTTTTTCACAGGAAAACATGTTTTATTCACATGAGGAAATTCACGTTAAGGCACCTCTCCACTTCCTCCTGGCAGCCAGCGTGTGTGTGTGTGTGTGTGTGTGTGTGTGTGTGTAACAACATAATCTTCAAAACGCCGGTGGCAGTAGGCCGGTGTGTTTGTTCTCCATGTTTTATCAAGTTGTCCTGTTCAGATGTGTTTCCAACAGTTTTCTGGTTTCGTCTTTAGAGAGAGAGAGGGAGGTTGGTTGTTTTTTGTTTGATTGGTTGGTTGGTTGGTTTTTTGGTTGGTTGGTTGGTTGTTTTTTGTTTGATTGGTTGGTTGGTTGGTTTTTTGGTTGGTTGGTTGGTTGTTTTTTGTTTGATTGGTTGGTTGGTTGGTTTTTTGGTTGGTTGGTTGGTTGTTTTTTGGTTGGTTGGTTGGTTGGTTTTTTGGTTGGTTGGTTGGTTGGTTGGTTGGTTGGTTGTTTTTTTTGGTTGGTTGGTTGGTTGGTTTTTTGGTTGGTTGGTTGGTTTTTTGGTTGGTTGGTTGGTTGGTTGTTTTTTGGTTGGTTGGTTGGTTGGTTGGTTGGTTGGTTGGTTGGTTGTTTTTTTGGTTGGTTGGTTGGTTTTTTGGTTGGTTGGTTGGTGTTTTGGTTGGTTGGTTGGTTGGTTGGTTGTTTTTTGGTTGGTTGGTTGGTTGGTTGGTTTTTTGGTTGGTTGTTGGTTGGTTTGTTTTTTGGTTGGTTGGTTGGTTGGTTTTTTGGTTGGTTGGTTGGTTGTTTTTTGGTTGGTTGGTTGCTTGTTTTTTGGTTGGTTGGTTGTTTTTTGGTTGGTTGGTTGGTTGGTTTTTTGGTTGGTTGGTTGGTTTTTTGGTTGGTTTTTGGTTGGTTGGTTTTTTGGTTGGTTGGTTGGTTGGTTGGTTGGTTGGTTGGTTGGTTGGTTTTTTGGTTGGTTGGTTGGTTGGTTGGTTTTTTGGTTGGTTGTTTGGTTGGTTGGTTGGTTGTTTTTTGGTTGGTTGGTTGGTTGGTTGTTTTTTGGTTGGTTGGTTGGTTGGTTGGTTTTTTGGTTGGTTGGTTGGTTTTTTGGTTGGTTTTTGGTTGGTTGGTTTTTTGGTTGGTTGGTTGGTTGGTTGGTTTTTTGGTTGGTTGGTTGGTTGGTTGGTTGTTTTGACAAACGTTTCCATCCGGTTGTGACGCTTTAACTCCTGATGTTTTCTGTTTATCTCTGATTGTTTATGGGAGGCATCAGTTTTAGAAACTGGAGATTTACACAAGTTTGAGCGTCTTTTACTCAAGTAAAAGTGAAAATTACAGCATCATAAATACTCTTGAAAGTAAATTTTTAAAAAAGTTATTGAAGTAAATGTAACCAGTTACTACCCAACTTTGACTGCATGTAGTTTAAAATGTCCAGTTTCTGAACCACAGAAAACATGAACCTGAGAGCAGAGAAGGAAAAGAAAAATGAAAACTGAAATAAACGAGTTGCAGAGGATGATGAGCTGCTGATGAAGAAACGCTGACAGGTCTCGTTCAGGTGTTGCTGTGACACATTCAGGTCCCAGAGGAGCTGCAGGTGGAGACGGCTCCATCTGCGCGTCACGGCTTCACATATCACCACACACACATCTGATACGGGAGTGTGTGAGACGTTTCTGTGGATTCACACTCCGCTGCTCAGCGTTCAGCGCTGACGTTAAATCTAAATCAGGCAGACACCAGTTACACCAGTTAATCAGTTACCAACCAGTTATAACCATTAAAGTAACAGCAGACTTTATTTTATTTTTAGTGCTTGTAGAGCCAATAGTGATCCAGAACCAGTAAGGATCCAGTAAAGATCCAGTAAAGATCCAGTAAAGAACCAGTAAAGATCCAGTAAAGAACCAGTAAGGACCCAGTAAGGAACTGGAGCATCAGAGCTGCTCTGGCGTTCTGGTCAGTGACCTTGGCTGCAGTGAAGGTCGTCCTGCTCTGACATGCTAATGGCGGCGCGGCCTGCCGGCGGCTCGATGCTGATTGGCCGCCGCTGCTGTTTGCGTGTTTCATGAATCAGAATGAGATGAATCGTTAAATATGGAAATATGGCAGGCGGCCGCCTTGATGCTCCTCACCCTGACAGCAGACATCTGCTGCGGCCTGTGGAGAGACGCAGCGCACAAAACGTCTCATCTGCATTCATCTTGGCTTTTCCCCGACAGCCATGCATTACTGCTGCTGCAGCTGCTGCTGCAGCGCGGTGGAGCCGCAGCTCCTGTCAGGGTGGAAACATGGAGGAAGTCTCTGGAGGAGGGGAAGCGGCTGACGGCGAGCGGCGCCCTGGTCTGATTAAAACACAGCTAATACGTTAATGAAATATTAACACAGTTAGCTGTAATTAAATTAAAAGGCGAGCCGGCAGTGAGATTAGCGGCCATGTCAGAGCAACCGGAGGAGGATAACCTCCCCCCGCATTAGCAGCAGCTTAGCCGCTCCGCTGCTGCACCAATCAGCAGCCTCGTAATGAGCGCGCTCAGACATCATGCTAATGAACAGAGCGGACGCAAGAAGACGCTAAAGCTACAGCCTGCTCAGGGTTCACCACAAATAAGCTTTTATTATATTCAGACACTGGTTTACATCAAGTTACCTCAGCCTGGAAAGTTCTGGAAAGTTCTGGAAAGTTCTTCCTGGAAGCAGCAAAGTTAGAAATGATTGCAATAGACTTACATTGATCCCCAAAGGGACCTAAAGTTTACATACGGGGTCAGGACAGAATGGATGGCTTGTTTGTATCAACAGGTAACTTCTCAACACATGAGGTACCACAGGGTCCAATCCTGGGAACCCAGGACTTGAAGGGGCAGCATTATGTGTTTTCCAGGCACATAGTGCAATTCTATAGAATAATCAAGAAACTATGTTTACTCCAGTTGTTATAAAAAGTGATGTATATATCAAATATGACTCAAAAGAATTTTACTTTCTGATTTAATGCCTTGAATTTGGGTCTCTGTCTCTTTAAGAAGCTCCTGCTGTTTCTGAAGCTCCGCCTCCAGGAAGTCATCCCAACATGGCTCCTCTATTAACCCTTTAACAACATTTTTACCAGAGTTTCTCTGAGCAGCGGCTCCTATAATGAGCTCAACAGGTGTTTGCTAATTTCTGCTGGCTAGTCTGAAGGAGCTGAGTGGGGGAGGAGCTGCGCCTCAAAGGCGGGGCTAAGTCCACCCAGGCAATTTTCAGGGACAGATGGTTGAATGTATGGACATATAGTTGGATGTTTTGTTGGTTGGATGTCTGGTTGGACGTTTTGTTAGATGTATAGTTGCATGGTTGGATGTACATTTGGATGTAGGGTTGGACGTTTTGTTGGATGTGTTGGATGTCTGGTTGGACGTTTTGTTGGATGTCTGGTTGGATGTGTGGTTGGATGTCTGGTTGGATGTGTGGTTAGAAGTCTGTTAGATGTGTGGTTGGATATCTAGTTGGATGTCTGGTTTTAATGTCTGGTTGGATGCCTGGTTATATGTCTAGTTGGATGTCTGGTTGGATGTGTGGTTGGATGTGTGGTTGGGTGTCTGGTTGGATGTCTGGTTGGATGCCTGGTTAGATGCCTGGTTAGATGTCTGGTTGGATGTGTGGTTGGATGTGTGGTTGGGTGTCTGGTTGGATGTCTGGTTGGATGCCTGGTTAGATGTCTGGTTGGATGTCTGGTTGGATGCCTGGTTGGATGTCTGGTTTTAATGTCTGGTTGGATGCCTGGTTGGATCCATGGCAGGATGCCTGGTTGGATGCCTGGTTGGATCCCTGGTTGGATGCCTGGTTGGATCCCTGGCAGGATGCCTGGTTGGATGTCTGGTTAGATGCCTGGTTAGATGTCTGGTTGGATGTGTGGTTGGATATCTGGTTGGATGCCTGGTTGGATGTCTGGTTGGATGTGTGGTTGGATGTCTGGTTTTAATGTCTGGTTGGATGCCTGGTTGGATGTGTGGTTGGATATCTGGTTGGATGCCTGGTTTTAATTTGTGGTTGGATGCCTGGTTGGATATCTGGTTGGAAGCCTGGTTGGATGCCTGGTTGGATGTGTGGTTGGATATCTGGTTGGATGTGTGGTTGGATGCCTGGTTAGATGTCTGGTTGGATGCCTGGTTGGATGTCTGGTTTTAATGTCTGGTTGGATGCCTGGTTGGATCCATGGCAGGATGCCTGGTTGGAAGCCTGGTTGGATGCCTGGTTGGATGTGTTGTTCCTCCCAGACTGAATTCTATCTCCTCCTCCATTGGTGCGATCGTCTCGTTCCGCCCGGCGACCGGCGGTGATGGATGATGATTGGACGGCCGGATCAGGTTTCTTCGTGTATTTCCATACATCATCCGCCGCTCCCTCTTCTGCCCCCGACGATTTGCACCTGCGCCGCCTCGCTTCCCCCGAAAATACCTCTGATTAATGTCCGGATGCGGCGAGGGGAGCGGAGCGCCGATCTTCTGTGGTATTAATTAAACCGCCGCTAACATCCTCACCCGTCACACGGGGGGAGTGTGGGAAAACGAGCCGAACCGCTTGGCAGCAGCTAGAAACAAACAAAAAGAAGAAGAAACCCTGGAGGTTCTCTGGGCGGGAGGATACAGGCGGAAAGACATTAGCGAGCGTTATCAGGTCATTTCTACGGAAGGAGATTAGGGCCAAGTGAAAAAACCCCCGGAAATCTAACTTTAATTTTCTGAGATAAAAAGTCAAAACTCTGAGATTACAGTGAGAATTATGAATATAAAGTCAAAATATTCAGAAAAAAACCTGAATTCTAAGTGTGATGTCAAAATTGTGAGAAAAAAATGTCAGAATTCTGAATCTAAAGTAAAAATTCTGATATTATAGTCAGAATTCTGGGGAAAAGAAGTCCAAATTCTAAATCTAAGTTCAAAATTATGAGAAAAACAATTTGAATTTTCAGTGTAAAATCAAAATTCTGATATAAAAAACACCCTAAAGCTGTTTAAGAACATTTTCACTGACCTGCTTCTCTTCAGACCTGGCAAATAATTTACCATTAAAAAATTAAAAATATTGAAAACCACAAACAGGGATTTTTTTTTTCAAATATACATAAGAGGTCATCACTGATTGGCTGGCTGGGACAAGGCGTTGCTTCCTGCGTTGTGATTGGTCCAGAAGCATTAAGGAGGCTATTTAGTTGGTTCAAACATGAAGTAAGCTAAATTCCTAATATTTCAGAATATTTTCAAAAGTTTTCTTGTTGCTGCAACTTTATCCACCTGAAAAGAAACAAAACTAAAGTCATAACTTTTAGAACGATTCAGTTTCAGTTAGATTCAGTTATAGATTCAGGTACAGCAGATAGAAACCAGAGATCAGGCTGAAATCTGGGTTTGGACCTTCAGAGTCACATAAAGACGGTTACAAAATCAGCCTTCTATCACCTGGAGAACATTTCGATCTGCTGCTGTTGTGTGAAACCTCCAGAAAACTGCGAAACAGCTGAAACTCTGACTTCCTTCAAACGAAGATGCAGCTGATTGGAGCTGCTCTTGATTATTAATAATTGGAATATTAATTAGTTTTTTCCAGCTGTTCATCACTTTCTTTTATTTTGTTCCTTGAATGTTTCTTTACTGATTGTTGTTTTGTTTTTGTCGTGTAAAGCTTCCTGTTAAAGGTGAACTTAGTTTTCACTCCCTTCAGTTGCAGCTCCACAGAAACAGAAACAATCCAACTTTTAGAAGGACATCAATCAGATTTATTAAAACCCAGAAATGATCATTTAATTGTAAACAAAGAGAAGCTCCAACAGCTTGTTGTGTTGTGTTGTTTTTTTTTTTGCGCCTGGCAGCCAATTGAACTCCGGTTTCAGAAATGCTAATAGACGTAATTACATCCGTTTTCTTTATCAGGCGCAGGAACGTCGTTGGGGCGTCGCCGCGTCGCTCAGCCGCCGCATTTCAAAGCGTTGGCCGTCGGCCGCTCGCTGTCAGATAACAAGACTTCCAGATGTAATTACGAAACTGTTTTCTGAAAACCGCCTCCGTCGCTGCAACACACACACGCACACGTATGTAAATGCATTTATAAACACACACACACACGTTTCTTTGCATCTGCTCTAATATTAGCCCAGTTTGCACAGATAAGGATCAGTTGATGGATTTACAGAATTATGGCTGGGATTAATAAGAATTTCCTGCGTATGTGGAACCGTAAATGTGTGTGTGTGTGTGTGTGTGTGTGTGTGTGTGTGTGTGTGTGTGTGTCATCATGTTATCAAGCTAAGCTCTCACTTATAAGGTCAATTTAGAGTCAACGCCTCGTTTACTGTGTTTGTTGTTGGAGTTTTGGAGGAAGTCGCCCCAACGTGACGCCATGTTTCATCAGAGTCACTCTGGTTTCTGACAGGTTTAGTTTCTGAACGACAAAAGTAAAATTTGACTCACTTTTTAACCAAACACTTGGACTGAGAACGAAACGTTCCAAACTTATATTATATCCCAAAGGCTTGACAGCTGCCTCTGGCCTTCAGTCTAGAATTTGCAAGAAAAAACTCAAAGTTTGAGATTCATCTCAGAAATTTTCTAAAATAAGTTTTAAGCTCCAAAAGTCTAAAGTTTGCAGGAAAATAACTTCAGAAATGTTGTTGAAAAGTCAAAAAATGTTGACTTTTGAAACTCAGAAAATATTTTACATTTGAAGTTTTTCTACTTCACGATCTCAAAGTAGAATATAAAAATGTCTGAGCTCAGAAAATGTAGATTTTTGTAGAAAATGTATTTTCCTTGAAATTTCCAAGATTTTTCTAGAAACTTTCTGAGATTAATCTCAAAATGTCTGAATTTCTTTCTTGAAAATGTTATTCTGGAGTTCAGAAATTTGTAAGATTTGTTTTAGAGTACTCTCAACATTTCCGAGTTTTTTAACAGAAATTTACTCTTTTCTGTATCAATTGTGGCCCTAATAAGCTGCCATACAGATCTGAGCCTGTTTAGATGTTTTCCTGGTATCATCAGCTCAGCGGGCGGCGGCGGCGGCGGCGGACGAGGCGGCGGCGGCTAAACTCTGGTGAAGCTGAAACTCTCCAGGAAACTCGAGTTTTGTGTTCTGTCTTGTGAAGTAAAACTCAGATGTTCATCCTTGTCCATCTGCGCTCACGTCAATCTGTCACAAACAGGAACAACAAACCTTCACTTGTTCACAAGCAGCTGCATGCAGACATGCATCACACACACACACGCACACACACTCCTGCAGCGTGCAGATGTGTGTGTTGAATGCACAGGATGCTGAGCCACACATGAGTAGTTGTCATGGCGTTGCGATGACAGATGTAGTGCTGTGGACTAGGCTCTGTTCCAGACACACACACACACACACACTCCCACACACACACACACTGAAGCCACTCTTCATTTATCAATAATTGGTTTTTAATTCCGTTTGGCAGCCAGCAGCGCGAGCCGCAGAACAACAGCAGTAATGAATCCATCGGAGAGGAAAGTTTCTGACCGCCGCTTCCTTCATGGTGAGTTCAAGACAGTCAGAGAAAATGAGAGATTTTGGTTTTCTAGAGACACTCGGGTACAAATACTAAAAATAAACTCTTCACTACCTCAACATGACACCAAGAAACTCTGGTTTAGGAGTGGCCTAGTCAAAGTCTGAGATTAAATAGCAACGGTTTGGCCTGATTGTTTTCAGTTTCTTCTATAAATTGTAATTATTTCTGTTAATGAAGTAAAGCTACAAAAGTATTCACACCCCAGGCAGATTTGACTTTCTGATGTATTTCAATCTATAAATAAAAGTTTTTTATGAAAAGAAAAACGAGATAAAAAAATAACGTTTAAATTTAGAAAAACTAATTTGTCCTTTTTTATTTACATACAGAAGCAAAATTATTGACTCTCCTCTAATCTGTGAGAAAATGTTACATATCAAATCCATCTTCAGATATCTTGTAGTTGAGTCTTAATTATTATTATTTAATTATTCACAAGAGTTAAAAACCTAAAGAAGAATTTTGAATAAAAAATAAAATTTTAAAGGTTTAATTTTTTGTTTTTTTGTCAGGCAAACTCTGGCCACCTCAGCAGGGGTCCTTCTCGCAGATGTTCACGGAGAATCAGTCAGCCATCTTTGCTCCATTCAGCCAACATGCACACTCTTTAGAAGCAGGTATGAAAAATGTGACCTGATGATATGAACACACACACACACACACACACACACGCACACGCACACACAGGATGGCATTAGTCAGCCTGCAGGTGCAGCTGCTGCTGCGCTGGGGGAAGGTGTGTTCACTTCTTCCCATTTAGCGGTCGTCACGGTAACAGCTAGACCATCACTGTGTATAGAAGGAAATAAATGGAAAACACCAGGATGGAAAGACATCAGCAACGATCTAAGAGGAGCAGCTGGTGGCCACCAGGCGGCGCTAGAGGGCCTCAGAAAGTTGGAGGGAAAATGACAAAAACAGAAAAATAATTTATCCCAAAAAATCTGATCTGCTTTTCAATTATTATAAAGTAAAAGTTAAAACAGTTCACTGAAATGTTATTTGGTTTCTGAGATTCATCTAAAAAAAGTTTTTTCTCGCAAATTCAACTTTTGGCGCCAAGAAATGTCCTTGTGTTTTTTCAAATTAAAACATTTCAAAGTTTTTTCTGTAAAATTTCAAATTTTTAAATTTTTTTTAGCTCAGAAATGTCCAAAAATGTTTTTTAAATTTCTCAGATTAATCCAAATTCTTGCACATTTTGCTCATTCAGAGCTCAGAAATCTTCACGTTTCTTCCCTCTGCATGAATGTGTGTAACTGCAGAACCGACCCGAGAAGTCGGCGCTCCGTCCATTTGGACGGATCAACTCGCTTCCTGAATGAAGTCAGACGATTTAATGCCGAAATATTTCCCACAATAGTCAGAATGATGCAGTCCTGAACAGCTGCTTTAACTCTCTGTGTGTGTGTAGGGGTGTGTGTGTGTGTGTGTGTGTGTGTGTGTGTGTGTGTGTGTGTGTAGGGAGGATTGCTGTGCATATTTTCTCACCAGCTGACTGAACAGGAAATGGAAAATCCCAAAAACCTGCAGGTTTCGTTTCGCTCCATCGTCGTTTCTCACAACAGTTTCTAGTGATGTCAGGAAACCCAAAGTTTGATTCCTGTGAGTTTTGAAAGCGGGAATCCATTTTGTTTTGCGGGTTCTGCGTTGAGTCATTGGCTCATCTGTCGGTGCCGCTCGGCAGCGGCCCGGTCCGGTCTGGTTTCTGCCGACTGGCAGCGGACCATTCCTCGTCTCTGCAGACTTTCCTGTCTAACATTTGGTGCAGGATGGAAAACGTGTCTGAAGCTGCCAGGAAAAGGAACCGAAGCAAACAGATGAACAAGAACAGAACTCTGGGTGAAATCATCCGAGCTGTTAGGAACCAAAACGAGACTTTCTCCGTCAACGGACGCAAAATAAATCTGGTTCAGACGGTAAAAATACACACAATTTATTCTGGTTTTTACTGGAAAACTTCAAATTAAAATGAGTTTCTTTAGAGTTGTGCACCCCCTAGTGGTGGCTGGATAACACTGCAGCTTTAGAGAAACTGCTACAATAAATAATGGAATCGCTGCTCTGGACTAAGGAGGACTCAACCTGCCAAAATTACCACTTGATAATAATGTGAAATATTTTTCACACTTTCCAATAAATTAACATAAATTTATATTTGTTTTCAACTAAATTAATTTACCATTATTAGTATTAGTTAATTTTCCATATTTTCAGCCACATCTACAAAGAACATTAGAAAAATAAATGAATATTTCTGTAAATAAAAGGAGAAAAGACTAAACAAGGAAAAATAAAGAAAAAATATTAAAGGAGAAAAATCAACTGCAAGTAGTAAATGAAAAACATATTTTTTAAAACAACTAAAAAAATATTAAATACATAATAAGAAAAGAAATGGAAAAAAGTAAACTAATCATAAATGATATGAGTAATGTTTCATTTTTTTTAAAGTTCTTTTTTATTTATTGGATGCAATATTTGGCACATTTATGAAGCCATTTATTTCTATTTTTATTGTAAATATTGGCAGGATCCCTCCTCCATAGAATCATCTTTTTTATTAAAAATTACTGTCCTGCATCATCCATGAAACACAAAATCATTGACCCTAACCTTAAACAACGATGGGTTTGGCTCAAAGAACGGCCTAGTCGAAGTCCAGGCCTAAATCCAGAGGAGAGTCTGTGGAAACTTTCTTTCCATCCTGTTTTCCAAAAGAAGCTGCAGGAGTTTCTGCAAAGTTATGACTCAAGAATTTCCACATTTTTATATGTAAAGATGTTTTTGTTTTGTAAAAATACTAAATGTGTCATAAAATACAATAAAAGAAAATAAAGTTTGTGTTTGAAACACGACCAGAATAAAACGTTGGTTTGGGAGGATTTCATCTTTTTGCTCCGATTTCTTCATTTGTTTTGCTATTTTTCACTTTTTCCCTCTTTGCTTCCCTCCTGACAGCTGCAGATCATTAGTGTGGCAGGTAGAAACCCACAATTATCAACACACACACGCACGCACGCGCACACACACACACACACACACACCCACACACACGCACGCACACACACACACACACACACACACACACACACACACACACCCACACACACGCACGCACACACACACACACACACACACACACACACACACGGAGGACGGAGCTGCACCTGGTCTCCTACCGGCGCTGCAGCTCCGTATGACGCGGCAGAAAGCTGCGGACGGCAGAGATAAATACGAGCTTTTTTCAAAGAAGAAAATCCAAACATGGTTATTTATAACACACACACACACACACACACACACACACACACAAACACACACACACTGGAAGTCCCAAAACAGGGAAGATTAATGTTGCGACCCGCCACCAGAGACATCTGCACACACTATCTGCTGACATCTACACTTCCTATTGTGGAGTTTATGCTAAATATGCAAATCTTAATTGCATTATCTGCTATAATTGGCTGATCCGTCCTGCAGGGGGCGCCCTGCTGATTAAAATCCATTTCTAATAGTCAGTTAAATAAGATTAAAGGTTTAAATCACTTCTAAAGAGATTCCAGTGATGAGGCACGGCAGTGGCAGCCACTGTAATGATGGTTAGTTTTTACAAAATCAGTGTTGCTTTTATATCCATTTTATTTAAATCCCGCAGCATCACAGAACCTCCGCTGTGCTCAGTGGTTGGGATAAAGTTAGTTTAAAGAAATAATTTGTATTTCCTGTGAAACAGTTTATTCTGTAAGCAGAAGGTGTGAGAACAGTCAGCCATGTTCTTCCTGCTTGTCGCCATGTTGGAGCTAAAAACGTCCTGCAGAGTGAAACCGGCAGGAAGAAGTCGGACTTTTTAAGGAAATGTGACAAATTGGTTTGTGTTGATTTTGATATAAATGAGTAACAATAACATCAAGATATGGAATATTTTGGCAATCATAATAAACAAATGTGTCAGCTTTACAAATAAAATCTTTCTAAAAATTTTTTTCCTGCATTTTTCTTTTATAAAAGTAAATTGTTAAAAGTTGCTGAATAATTTGGACATTTAAGGCATATTACAGGGGCAGAATTATGTGCTTATATGTTACCTTCAGTTGTAAGAAAAATTCTACAAATATAAAATATGACTTTAAAAAATTTACTTCGTACTGTAAATTGGGCCTCTGTCTCTTTAAGAAGCTCCTGCTCTTTCTGAAGCTCCGCCTCCCAACATGGCTCCTCTATTAACATTTTTACCAGCGTTGCTCTGAGCAGCAGCTCTTATAATGAGCTCAGTAGGTGTTTGCTAATTGCTGCTGGCTAGTCTGAAGGAGCTGAGTGGGGAAGGCGGGGCTAGGTCCATCCAGGCGTTTTGCAGCTGAATGGTTGCCATGGAGACTAAAGGATTTCTCAAACATGCATGAAAGAATTAAGGCAACATTCCAGGTTTGTTTTTGATGGGGGAATAAAATGATAACAATGTAAAGCTCATAAAAGTTGATTTAACCGAATCCTGCCCCTTTAACAGATGGACTTCAGCTCAGTTTTAAAATCCACCTGATGATCCTGATCTGCTGCCAGTGGAACCTCAATAAAATCTCATTAAAGGTACAAAGACCAGGAAAGTCAAAACTCTTAAGATGACAGGAGAAAAAAACAAAAAGACATTTTTCCAGGCGGGCCCCGGCCCCCCCTGAACCCCCTCCTGGGGTCGCCACTGTTTCCTGCTAAATGCCCGACTCTCCGCAGTGTTTGGCTTTAAGTGGACCTACAGTGAGAACCTGCAGCTAATCTAGGTCAGATCTTCTGCTGTGAATGATTATTGGATGGTAGGTTGCCATGGCGACAGCCCTCCCACCCCTCAGACAGGGCCGGGGCGGTGTGGGGGGGCAGTTAAGGTGTTCCAGCTCCGCTGGCGCCGCCTGCACCTCCGGCTCCATCCCGCCGCTCCACCTTAACAGCCCGCCGTTCGAACCAGCTTTGTTTACCGACAGCTTTTGGCAGGCAGCCATTTTGTTTTTTGTTGTGTGTTTTTTCCCCCTGCACATTTACATAAACACCAAATGGTGCCCGTTTCTCTTCCCGCCTCTGGCTGCAGATGAAAATCCAGGGCAGTTAAAGCTTGGACGCCAAACAACGGAGAACAAACGAGTTCATCCTGGATGACGCAGCGGCCCGGCCAATCAGAACCAGGGCCTGATCTCTACTTCCTGTTTGCTCTCACCCCGGGCCAAACATGTGTGCCAGGCAGCGCGGCAGAAAACAAATGAACAGCGGCCTGAAACACGGGCCCCATAAATCAGCTGGACATGAACTTAAATGTGCTGTATTAATAACGGCGCTGCATGCAGAGGGAGAATTACGGCTCTTAAGTGACGAGAAGAAGAAATAATCGTCTTCGTTTAACGTTCAGTCTGACGCTGAAGGCAGATGGTCGACATCTAGACGAGGTTCAATCAGCAAAATCAGGATTTTATAGAATAGTTTTGCTATTGGTGGTTTGACATTTATCAGTTTCTTGTTGAGGTCTTACTTTTTCATAAAATAATTTCCTCTGATTCTAGATGCTGTGCAGATAATTAGCATCTCTAAAGCTCACATAATACCTGACCTTTGACCCCAAAATCAGGATTCATGGACGCAGAGAGAGCAGGAAGAAGTTCAAACTTATCCAAATCCATCATCAGGGGGAATAGAAGATCTTTGGCAAATCAAATGGATGAGCTTCAGTGGTTTTATTTTGAAATCTGTCAGTTTCCTGTTGGTTTTATGCAGATCAGGTCGTCTGTTTGGGTTTTTATAAGGTTTGTCAGGCTGCAGCCATAATTCACCTCCTGGGATTTTAATGTTCGTCTTTCTCTCTTTTTAACAAGAGAAGCAGCAGCAGCAGCCGGATCCGCTGCAAACCCGGTCCGACTGACAAAAGAACTTTTTTAAGACCAACAGGACGACTTCCTTCCTCTTAGTCTTCATCACTTCGTTTCTGCTGCGATGAAGACTCTTCAGGCTCTTCCTCGTCGTGAAGAAGGCTTACCTGGCTAAACATTGATTAGCTCACTTTATACATTATTATTATATAAAATCAGACTTTATTTATTCATTTATAGATTAAATACCTTTAAGATCAAACACCACCTGAACTTTGACCCCAAATCTTAGAGGAGCTGAAAATGAGAGAAGCATCTCATCCCCTATTCCAACATCTCTGTTACCGAACGGCCAAACAGAGACTTAGAGAGGAGCAGCAAAAGCAAAGGAGGTGGATTAGCAGAGCCAGCTAACTGATGATGTCATCCAGGAAGTGATACAGAGAAATCGGTTCGTAGGAAAAGGAATTTTATACAAAGTGTGTTTGTTTCAGTCCCACCAGATCCAGCTGCTGAGAAGTGGCATCTCCACACATACACACACACACACACACTCATCCACACACACTGCGGTGAGCCAGATGCATGGTGGGCCTGAGATTTGCTCACCCTGATTCCACTCAGGTTCTGAGAACAGAGGCGAGCCGCTGGCGCCGGATCGATCCGCTGTTTTAAAATCAATCGTTTTAAAATCAATAGTTTTAAAATCAGTCGTTTTAAAATCAGTCGTTTTAAAATCAATCGTTTTAAAATCAATCGTTTTAAAATCAATCGTTTTAAAATCAGTCGTTTTAAAATCAATCGTTTTAAAATCAATAGTTTTAAAATCAATCGTTTTAAAATCAATCGTTTTAAAATCAATCGTTTTAAAATCAATTGTTTTAAAATCGTCTGATCATCAAATAAAAGGTGGAAGAATTTTTCCAACCAACTCGGTGAATTAAATTCGGCTTTTGCTCGTTTTGGTTGAATCGTCACAGATTTTCCTGTTGATCGTCCAGAATCACAGGAAGTTTAGAGTTTCAGTCAACAAGCTGAACCGTCACTCATTTTTAAATACGGAGGCAAATAAGTGCAAAACTGCATGAATGAGGCAAACTGCAAAACACACACAAAAAACAAATGTAATGGAAAAACACTGCAGCCAGTCGACATTATGACGCCACACAGGCCTGTTGAGTACAGAAAAGTACAGAAAAAACTCTGAAATTCTGAGATTAATCTCAGAAAATTTCTTGATAAACTTGTTTCTAGTTTTTTTTACAAGAATAAAGTCTGGAGAATAATGTCAAAATAATAGAACAAAGTCCTAAAATCACAAGAAGTCATACTATGAGAATAAAGCTGTAATATTTTGAGAATAAGGCGATATTTAAAAGATAAAGTTGTACTATCACCACTTTATTCTCGTACAAGTTTACATAATTTTATAACATTATTGTTGTAATTTTATGACTTTATTCTCATAACTTCTTTTATTTCTCAGCGTGGACCGAACACTCCGTCGCACTTTAAGATCCGGTTCGGTTCTTCCAGGGACTCATCTGCTGCCAGTAAGATACTGACTGCTAATAATTACTCCACTAACCTCATCAGACTCAGTCAGACATTTCCTCCAACTTTGCACATCCAGTCAGTATGAGATATTTTTCAGAGGTTTTGTGTGTGTGTGTGTGTGTGTGTGTGTGCGCGTGTGTGTGGGTGTGTGTGTGTGTGTGTGTGTGGGAGTGGTGGGAGTAGGGAGGGGGGTCAGCGGATTCGAGTGGCAGGTGCACAGATCGTGGCGATGCCCGTGGGGCGACCGCGGGGCTCGAACGCTCGCTGCGGCGATTAATCACCCGGCAAAATGCTTCTGACATGGAAGAGAGTGAACGACAGAATCTCCATGTTTCTACATCCTTCAGTGAGCAGGAGAGAGAGAGAGAGGAGAGAGAGAGAGGAGAGAGGGAGGAAGAGAGAGAGAGAGAGAGGAGAGAGAGAGAGGAGAGAAAAAGAGGGAGAGGGGGGGAGAGAGACAGAGAGAGAGAGAGAAAAAGAGGGAAAGAGAGAGAGAGGAGAGAGACGGGGGAAGAGAGAGAGAGAGGAGAGAAAAAGAGGGAAAGAGAGAGAGAGGAGAGAAGGAGGAGAGACGGAGGAAAGAGAGAGAGAGAGGAGAGAAAAAGAGGGAAAGAGAGAGAGAGAAGGAGAGAGACGGAGGAAGAGAGAGAGAGAGAGAGGAGAGAAAAAGAGGGAAAGAGAGAGAGAGAAGGAGAGAGAGGGAGGAAGAGAGAGAGAGAGAGAGGAGAGAAAAAGAGGGAGGGAAAGAGAGAGAGAGAAGAGAGACGGAGGAAGAGAGAGAGAGAGAGAGGAGAGAAAAAGAGGGAGGGGGGAGAGAAAGAGGGAGAGAAGGAGAGAGAGGGAGGAAGAGAGAGAGAGAGAGAGGAGAGAAAAAGAGGGGGGGGGGGAGAGAAAGAGGGAGAGAAGGAGAGAGAGGGAGGAAGAGAGAGAGAGAGGAGAGAAAAAGAGGGAAAGAGAGAGAGAGAAGGAGAGAGACGGAGGAAGAGAGAGAGAGAGAGAGGAGAGAAAAAGAGGGAGGGGGGAGAGAAAGAGGGAGAGAAGGAGAGAGAGGGAGGAAGAGAGAGAGAGAGAGGAGAGAAAAAGAGGGAAAGAGAGAGAGAGAAGGAGAGAGACGGAGGAAGAGAGAGAGAGAGAGAGGAGAGAAAAAGAGGGAGGGGGGGAGAGAGAGGAAGAGGGAGGGAAAGAGGGAGGAAGAGAGACAGAGAGAGAGGAGAGAAAAAGAGGGAAAGAGAGAGAGAGAAGGAGAGAGAGAAAGAGGGAGAGAAGGAGAGACACAGAGGAGACACCATGTTGGGATGCTGCTTTACTGTTAGCTTCTGCTAAATATGTTGGTATAACACTTTAGCGTTAGCTTCTACTGAATATCACGTACAGTAGGTACAGCATGTTAGCATTAGCTTCTGCTAAATATGTTGGTATAACACTTTAGCGTTAGCTTCTACTGAATATCACGTACAGTAGGTACAGCATGTTAGCATAGCGTTTCGTGTTAGTTAATTAGCATGTCGGTAAAGCATGTTAGCATTATTAAATCAAAAGTTTATAATTACCCCCTTGAGGTTAGTGCTGCTAACTTTTTAGTTAGCTGCAGTAGCTAACCATTGCTAACGTTGTTAGCCAAAGGACCAAATGTTTAGAGATGTGGAAGCACAGATGAAGAAAACAGGCAGATATGGAAACTGATGCCAACATTCACCAATATTATCAACTTTAAGATTTTCAAATATTCTGCAGCCATTTCTACATTTTGTTAACCAAACAAGAAAAGAAAATTTCTTTAAAATTAGTTCCAGCTGCTCTTTTCCTTTAGCTGGAGTGAAACTAAATAACAGATTTAAAGGTGGGATTCATTTCAGACATGAGGAGCCGACATGTTGTTCTGGCGTCTCTGAGGTGGAAAAAAGGAGAAGCAACTAAAAAAAATAAATAAAAATAAATAAATAAATAAAAACTGGTCGTCCTCGAGGATAATGAAGTTTTATTATTTGTTTTCTTATTGTTTGGGTCTCAGCTGGCAGAGGACAATATTTTCTGTGTGAGTGTTTGCCTTACTGCGTACTCTCTCTCTTACACACACACACACCCACACACACACACTCAGTGGCCTCTGAGGTGAGAATTTACATAATGATCCTGTATCAGTTTGATTTATCAGTTCCAATAGGAGCCTCTCTCCCTGCGCTCCCTGGGGAGACGCCGTTTACCGCTCTGCTGTCCCTAATCGGATGAGCAAGGCAGCGACGCAGCCTGGGAGAGAATCCCATTCCCATTGGGGCCCAAATTAAAACGACCACTGTCCCCCAAATGGAGCGACGATATTAGAAATGCTTAAGGATAATGTAGTGGTTGTGTTTTAATGTGACAGGATGAAACAGGAAGCCCCAGGGGAGAGAGATTAAACGTGTCAAGATTAGAAGAAATAACACTTAAAAAAATAAACTTTCTCTTTTTTTACTGTAATTAAAACATTCTGTTTCTCTGAGAAACATCATTTATGACCAAAACTCAACAGACTGAGGATTAAAGCAGCAAATGAAAAGAAAACTAAACTAGGGAACAAAAGTCATGACCAACAGGTTTCCACGGCAACAATAAAACTGAGGGTTTTTTTGTTTGTTTTTTGTAATGAATAACTACAAACATTTCATGAAGCCAACAACAACAACAGAATTTCACTTCTTACATTAAAGTTCAGTAAAACATTTCGTTGCCATGGATACAGAGGCTAACCTACGGGGTGCCATTTGTAACATTAAACTCTGAGCTAGCAAAACATTTAGTCTGTAAACAAATCATTTAGTTTGTGACATTTATGAACAACATGGAGAAATTTAACTAAATTGAATTGTTGTTCATTTTTGACTAACTTTACAAACAGCTATAGCTAGCATTAGCCCTGCTGCACAAGTAGCTGCTACAGGAAGCTAGAAAAGGAGAATGTTTAAACTCTGATGAGCTACTGGTTCAGAAGTAGTAGGATTGATTATGATTCTTTATTGATTTATAATGTAGGAATTATTGAATTATTTATCTGATTCCAGGAAACTAGGATTAGCGTTAGCAGCTAGCAGCTACAGGAAGCTAGAAAAGCTGCAGGTTCAGAGCTGTGTAAGGAATTACTTCACAAAGTAAAACATTGTGCTGATCATCTTCATATCAGATTAATTAAAACATCATCCAGCCCATCGTCACGATTAAAAACTTTCAACATTTATAAAAACTAACAGAGGAAAACCAAACGACTTATTGGTTAAATTATGACTATTCTCATATTAATCTGAATTTATTCTTGTATTATTATGACTTTACAGACTACAAATGTATTTTGGTAATATGACGACTGATATGAATATTCTATTATTACCACTTTATTCACTGATTACAAATTTCTCTTGATAAAATTATGACTATTCTAGTATTATTAGGAGTTTATTCTCATTTATTCTGGCATTATTATTATTCCGGCATTATAATTAATTTCATTTTTAAGGCTTTATTCTCAGATTGAACAGATTTATTCTGGAATCATTGCAGCTTTAATCCTGGACAGTTTAGACTTTTTCCTGGCTGCCAGTGAAACTCCAGACCTGCGGCTCTGATTCAGCCGTCGGTTCGCTCAGTTGTTGAGCATTATTCCTATTTTGATGCTGATCAATTAAACATGTCTAATGTTTGGCTTTCTTCATTTCATTTGTTCATTTATTCATGATCTCTCCTGCTGTCACCACGCTGCATGCATTCATTCATGCATTCATGCTGATGTATTTTTCACGGCGAGCGTCGGCTTCAGTCAAACATCCATTTTAATTTAGCGCGTTTGATCGGCGCTTTAATTCATTCACCTGTTGATCTGAGGAGGTTCAGCCTCACCTGAAACACGGCGGCGCTGCTCTGAGGTCAGCAGGTCTCATCCTGCTGCTAGAGAAAAGGAAAGAGAAACTCAGTAAGTTTTTAGTTTGAATTATTTAGTATTTACTAAAAAAAACAACAATTAGCATTTAATAAATTAGCATTAGCCATAAAATGCTCCATTGTTCCTTTTGTCTCTGAGTTGAAGTCGTGTTTTCTAACTGGGAATCAGAGAGAGTGTTTCTCCATCACAGCCTTTCCTGTCCCCCCCCCCTGTCGTCGCTGCGTTTCCATGGCAACCTTGGCCAGCATCCAAACAGCCGGCGGGTCCCTCTGAAGGGCATCGCGCAGGCGGGATGAAAGATTCCCACCAGGCGGCTGCAGGAAGAGCGGCCTCCTCCGGCCGCAGCGATTCCACACAAAGACTCATACGTCTGACCACACTGCTGCTTTATGGAGTCAGGAAAGGTCAGAGGTCACGATGAGGGAGGGAGGGAGGGAGGGAGGGAGGGAGGAAGGAAGGAAGGAAGGAAGGAATTAAAAACGGAAGGAAGAAAAATCTAAGAATAAAGTAAAAAGAAGGAAAGAAAAACAAACAATAGAAAATAAAAGGAAGGAAAAGAAAAAACATGAAAAAAGGGAAAAAATAATAATTTGAACTTTTTCCCTTTTTATTTATTTCTTATATTTTTTGTTTTAAAGTTGGATTTTATTTTAATTTAGTCCCTTAGTGTTAATTGTGGTTGGGATGTGTTCAATGTTTTTTTTTAATTTTCTGTGTTTTATATGTGCAAAAACTTAATAACTACAAAGTCAAAAAAAAACATATGGAGTTAAAACAATATAAACAATTTGTCTAAATAAATTTTACAGCTTTCAATAAACGCTCACTGGAAATAAAAATCTACAACAATCTAATAACGACAAGAAGCACAAAGGAAATTAAAGTCACTAATATTCACGTTTATCTAAATAATAATAATAATAATAATAACAGATCGAGATATCTCTGTTTCCTCTCTGAATCTCAGATTCTGCTGGCCGGCTGATCGGAGGAGTTTAAAGCTCAGAGCAGAAATGTTTCTGTTTGTTTCCTGAAATATTCAGCAGCAGAACATCCACATGAATCTTTCAGTAAGGAAATGATTGCCGTAAACACGGAGCGCCTGAAACATTCATGCTTTTTATGTCATAAATTATGACACGGCTGTTTCTCTCCACGCTGCTCCGAGGGAGGGGGAGAGCAGCAACACTTCCTGGTTGTGACCTCATTTCCTGCCAACCTAAACTTTCTCATGCCAGAAAAAACGTTAATCTGTGGGATTAATTTAAACGGTCAGATTGGACGCTGGAAAAGACCACTGTTGTGTTCATAAGTTTATTTATTAAATAATTTAGCACAGAAAGAAGTTTTGAATAAATTATTTTGTAGATTAAAATGTGGTTAATTAGATACAGATCAGATAATTTGTCTGCATCCAGAGCCGACGCAGCAGATTTCTGCCAGTCTGAAGTTTTGATTGATTGGTCCACAAAATCATACTGAGGGCGGCAAAATGGCCCCCGGGCCACACTTTGAACACCTCTACCAGAAATCTGTTAAAGGTCCAAACAAAACCTGGAAGAAAAATAAAGTAATCGGACAGAGAACTGCTTCATACGGCAGCGTATTAAGGCACCGCTAAATGGAAAAAGATGGAGGAAATTTCCAGAAGTCAGAAATTCTCTACAAAAAAACTCAGATTGTGAAATTAATCTCCTAAATTTTCTATCAAATACTAGAATATTTCTGAGTTTCAATAGTAGGAAATATTTTTTTAGAAAAAGATTTTTTTTTTTTAAAGTAATCTCTCAGAAGTTTTCTAGAAAAAAAGTTCCAAGTTTGAAAAGTTTAACTTTTTCTAAAAAAAAAAAAAAAATAAAAGATTTTAAGGTTAATGTCTGACAATTTCGAGGTAATTTTTATTTTTAACTTTTCAAACTTATAAAATTTCCAAATGTTGACTTTTTTTTTACTGTAGAAACTCAGAAATTCTTTGTTTTTTAAAGAAAATTTCTTGGATTAATCTAAAAAAATTCTGATTTTTTTTTTGTGTCTGAAATTTACAGATCTTTTTTTTTAGTGACCCTAACAAGCCTGCAGCATTGGACTGGCCTCATTAGCTCATTAGCTAACCTGCTAGCTTCCTGTTTCTATTGTGACCTATTGAACCTTCATCACCCTCATTAAAACACCCACAATAAAACATTTCATCAACCCGGTGATCACCTGGCCTTCATGGCGACAGGTCCAGGTGTGTTTGTTTGTTTCTCTAATTAAACTGAAAAGTTTTTATTTTGTTCATTAACTTCTAAAAGCGGCTCACCTGAACACATGCTGCAGGAACCAAACCAGGAAAACATCCGAACAGAACCGAACTCTGTCTGATTAGCAACACCAAACAGCTGAGGCAGGAAATACAGGAAGCAGGACCGACCGGGAATTTCACAATAAAACAGGAAGTCAGGAATTAAAGTGTGAGCACAGAAAACAGGAGAAACTAAGTAAATGGTAACAGGACAAACATTTCACAGTAATACAAAACCCTTATATATTTATCTTTATGTAGATAGTTATATACACATACTCATTACATACATACAACAAATAATTATGCATATTTTTTATTTAATTGATTTTATGCATATGATTAAAATGTATTTAACTACACATTGTTTAATTGTACAGTTATTTATTTCATGCTATATTTACTCATAAATATATTTTTGTCCCTTTTGGCCCTCCATACCACTGTGGGGTCACATCGCTGAGATTCTGAAAATCATTTCACGTCTCTTGGTGTCTTGTGACCCTAACCGGGTCCCGTCAAAAGTGTAATACAGTAAAATTCGTACGTCTTTAAACAGTTATTTATTGATAAGGTCTGTGTCTGTAGCTGAAGTCGCTCCTGAAACGCTGCTTCCTGTGTGACGTCACGTTGCTGATCATTTTTTATTTCTCATTCCTTCTTGGATCGTTTCGCTGCTGCGTGGTTTCCGGTCCCGTCAGCCTCGGTGTGTGTTCCTCACCTCCAGGCGGCCGATCCTCTTACTGTAAAACCATTTCCTAATCTCAGAGGCGTATCGGGCGGAGCTGAGAGCTGCTCGGCGCTAATAGCTTCACACAAATGGGATCTGGTGGGAAACCTCCCAATCCTCCCGCCGTCAGTACGGGGCGCTTTATCCGCATCGGCCCGCAGGCCGTCGGAGCGGAACCGATGCAGATTCGATGGAGAGGCTGAGAGATAGCAGCCAAAACATGGGAAGATGATTTAACATCATGTTAACAGTTTCAATCTACACAGCTCCACTTTTAGAAACAAACATGGTTTAAGAACAACTGAGATGTTAGAAATTACACTATTTAATAAATATTTTCAGTATCCCAAAGGAAAACAAATATCTTCAGAATTGTTTTGGCAGCAGCAGTCGGTGTTGCATCGTATCTGAATAGGCCTCTGACTGAAAACTGTTAGCTGACATGCTAACAGCTCAACATCCAGGCAGCAGAGATGATATTCCACAGCAACACATCCTGGATGGATGTGTTAGCTCTGCTAATCCAGCTCATTTGCTTTTGCAGTTCTTATTTAAATCTGTCAAGCTGTTTGGACAGAAAGATGTTGGAGTCGGGGATCTGGTCCTGCAGCCATGTTCCACTCAATGTCATGATTAATGAATTAGTTTGTCATTTTGTTTGCCAAAGATCTTCTATTGTCCGTCATGATGGAGGGAAGAGACGGTTTGAACTTCCTCCTTCTCTCTCTGCATCTTTATCAAACCCTCTGAGATTTGGGGTCAGAGTTCAGGTGTTATGTGAGCTTTGGGGTGGAAAGCTGTAAAAACATCTTGTTGCCATGGTTGCACATCATAACAACTGTCTGAAAGTTAAAAAGTAAGAGCAACAAGAACTAACAAGTGACCTGACTGAAGATAAACCCAGGCAGGGTGTACTAACTTTTCCCTGTTAGAAAACAGACATTGTTGGAATCTATGGAGCTGTTGAGTGGTGAACAACTCTGCCCCCTGGTGGCCATTCCTGTCATTCTGCATGTGGATTTAAGTTTAATGTGTCGCTGAAAGCCAAAGGTTGTAGTTTCTGTTATTTTAAAGTTTTTATTTTATATTATTTTCTCTTTATGGCCAGAATATCTCATCCTGTTGGAGATTATTGTTTAAAAAACAACCCAAGTTTTATTTCTAATTAATGAATATTTAGATGAAAAATGTTGGCAGGTGACCCAAAATGTCCAGAATGAATCTGTTTTATACACTGCAAAGTTTTACTATGTTAAATTTGAATATGTTAAATTTACCCATAAAATGTTCAAAAGCATCACTTATACTTCTATTTCTTTATTCTTTAAGTTAAGTCCTTTTAAAAAGAAGAATCAAATTTTAGAGTTTAACTTCCTGACAGAGATGATAAAGAATTTAAAAACTTGAAGTTTTGTTTGTGAAATTATGGATTATTTAAAGCAAATCTTGTTAAAATAATTTTAATAGTTAGTAGCATTAACATTATTACCATATTTCAGTGTTTCTGATTCAAACACCAATACAAACACTTCACCGCCTTTCTAATATTTAAAACATTAAAATGTCTCATTCTCAATTTTATTTTTTATTCTATTTACATTTGTGTTTTTAGTTGTGTCATTATGAAAAGTATTTATTTATTAGATACATATTTAAGAACAGAAACCTGGGAACTGCCAGGAGAGTAAAAACCCAATCAGAACATGATGAGGCTGAAACAAATCAATCTGTTCTTCAGTTTTGGGTTTAATAAAAACCAAAACTATACAGAAGTTTTGAGAATATTAAGATCATAAACAGGATGAGAACCAACCACAGTTTGACTTTGTCTTGCTGTAGATAAATCAGGTCAACATTAATCTGCTCCATTAGACGGACAAGCAGGAAAAATGTGGCGAACAGCAAAATAAAAACCAACAATGGAGAAAGAGTGACACCAAGCGGCGACAGACAGTACTGCAGCGTTTAAACAGGAACCCAGGTTCGGTTCTATCTGATTTAGAACCTTAATTTGAAATCTGAACATTTATAAAGCTACTCTTTAAGAACCGTTTTCTACCAATTTTCCTTTATATATATATATATATATATATTATTTTTAATGACCGTTTAAAGTATTCGGTTTGAACTGGAAGTTGATTTGTTCTCTCATAGCAGATATTAAGATAATATAATGTCTTAATATAATATATTATCTTATATTAAGGTAATATAATATATTATCTTAATATAAGATAATATATTATATAATATATATATATTATATTGTTATTATATAATATGTTAATAATATAATAATAAGATAATATATTATTTTAATATTATATTAAGATAATATAGTATCTTAATATAATATATTATCTTATACATCCAGCTGCTAGTGTTTTATGGTTAAGGTTAAGGTTTAGGGTAGTTGTCGCCCCTAACGAGCTGCAGCCTGGTCTTTCATTAAACACGCCAGCATGTTTTTCACCAGGCCCCGTCTTGGCCTGAAGGTCTACCTGTACTGGGAGCAACTCTGGACCTTCTTCTGGTCCTCCGTGTCCCAGTGGCTCTGGATGGAGTAGCTGTGACCGCAGGGAATGGTGGCCGGATCCTTCATTAGGTCCAAACAGACGGAACAGCAGAGTTGATCCTGATCCAGGTGGATTTCTACACCTTGATGTTCACGGAGCCCCTGACAGCAGGAAGGAGACCATCCAGGTCTTTAAAGGGTGAAAGGTCATCCTCATATCGTCTCCTCCCCTTCAAAATAACCTACAGTTACATGTGACTGACTGAAACACTGATAAATAATCAGTATTTAGTAAGACTGGATAAGGCTGAGTTAGAACTATATTAACTCTACTTTGGGTTCCTGTCAGTCGGTTTTGCTTCCTATGATTTTAGTGTAAGTCTCAGTTGTTACGCTGCAGTGTCACCTTGTTGGTCAGTGACCTTTAAAGCTCCTCAGGTCTTCGTTTTTGTTAATCTTCCATCTGAACTTCAGGGTCTTTCTGTTTGTTTTCAGTTTTTTCTTGTTCAGGAAACAAAGTTAACAGTAAAAAGTCTTTTTCACATTAAGGTCATTTAAAGGAATAAAGGCCTTTTACTGAAGTCTGCTCATAAATAATTAGCATATATAGATTTATGGAGTGCCATTTGTAAAGTTATACAAGACAAAAAAATAACAGCAATATTTCTTTATGTTCATTTTTCAAAGTCATATTTTCACCATGTTGTTCATACATTTATAAATGTTAGAGTTCCAAACTAAACATTTAATTCAAAAGGTAAATATTTAGCTTGGACAATAAATATTTACTTTTAAAATGAAATATTTAGTTTGTAAACTAAACACATTGCTGGGATCATTTTTGCTCACATATTCAATAAAATCCACATTTTTAATGCATCAGTAGTTCCTGATAAACTAATAATTACCCAGAGATGAACAAAAAAAACAAGACCTCTCACTCTGAGTCATTTTAGAATCAGAACTGAACTCAGACTACAGAGTCAGATGTGAAAGATTAACGCTGCCCTGCTGCTTCCAGCAGCTGGTGATGAATCTGAACAGAGATGAAGAATCTCCAGATGATCAGATCATCTCCAGTTTCCTCTTTAAAACTCACAGTTTCAATCTGATCAATAAGTTTTTATTTGGACTTTGTGATCTTCATGCTGAGATCATCAGAGCTGCTGCTTGATCACTGAGATCTTCATCGGTACGATCTTTAATGTTTTATCAGTGGAGAAGAACGGAAACATCTTGTGAGTGAAGGTGTGTGTGAAGGTGTGTATGTGTGTGTTAGTATCCAGATCAGAGAAGGACAGTTTTCCTCTGTCCCAGTCCAGATTCACTCTGATCCTCTGGAGATTCTTCTGGACTGAGAGACGAGTGTAAGGAGCTGGTGGAGAAAATGCTGAGTATTTACCTGAAGACAACCGAATAACCAACAATCCAGACTTTATGTATCTCTTCCTCTGAACAGATTCTTCTAACAAACCAAGTAACCAGTATTTACTGTCTCCAACATCAACATCCCAGCTGTGGTTCCCTGAGTTAAAACCAGCAGAACTCAGAACAGAAAAGCGCCATGAATTAAATCTCTCTGGATTATCAGGAAGTTTCTGTTTCTCTCCTCTCCTCCCATTGGTCAGATCATCAGACAGATGGAGTTTTGGACCAGCCGTGTTTGGGTCCAGAACCAGAGGAGTGTAGGTCACCATGTTCTCCATGTTGCTCCAGATGTTGAAGGCCAGGTTGCCCAGATGTTTGGCCTGGTCTATCAGAGCTCCTGAGGGCAGCTGTGGATCCTCCAGCAGGGGGCAGCGCTGGACTCTTTCCACTGCAGCCTTGTAGTTGTGCAGGAATGAGACGTCTTCAGCTCTCAGCTCCTCCTCTGTGGCTCTGACTGTGTCTGAAAGAGCTGCTATCTCTCTGCTCAGAGCCTCCATCTTCTCCTTCATCATCCCTCTCTTCTGCTCCTCTTCCTCCCTCAGTGCAGCCAGCCTGGCCTCCTCTTCCTCTGCTAGAAACTGATGAAGCTGCTTAAACTGCTCCATAATCTGCCTCTCTGTGTGTCGGGCCTGGACCTTCAGGTGTTCTGCTGTCTGATCAAACTCCTCCTGAACTTTCTTCCTGAGCTCCAGCTTCTTCTTTAAAGGCTCCAGAGTTTCCTGAAGGTTCTTCTTGTGTTGCTGAGCAGCTTCATCGATGGGTTTGAATTTATGGTTTTTGTGTAAATCTGAATGACTGCAGACGAGACAAACTGGCTGCTGATGGTCCAGACAGAAGAGTTTGAGTTTCTCAGAGTGCAGAGAGCAGAGATCCTCTGAAGCTCTCTGCTCTCTCTGCTGTAAGAAAGACTCACACAGATTCTTTAGTCCCAGATTTACAGGTGGAAAATCTTTAGAAGATCTCCTTTTACAAACTGGACACTCTCTTCCTGGTTTGTCTCTCCAATATTTCTGCAGACACTCCTTACAGAAGCTGTGGCTACATGACAGAAGAACTGGATCCTTAAATATTTCCAGACAGACCGGACAGCAGAGATCATCGTCTGATCTGGAAGCCATTTTGTCTCAGAGTGAAGCTGAAATCACAGCAGACAGAAAGTCAAACCAGGAAGTCAGTTTCTCTCCTGTAGAAACTTTCTGAACTTACTTTGACTTTGATTGTCTTGTTTTTCCTCCTGCAGCAGTCTGTGTTTCAGTGTCTAGTTGCTCGGTTCTCTCTCTGTTCTCCTTGTTCAGTGTTAGTTTGATTTCAGTCGGAGACGAAGGCGGGAGTCAAAGGTCATCCTCAGGGTGTTTAGTCAGTGAGTTTTTCTCTCAACTGTTTCCTGTTTTTTCCTCAGGTGTTCCTGTTGGAATCAGTCTTTAGGCGGAGATGTGGCGCCCTCTAGAGGATATAATCTTAATCTGCAGTGTTAGAAAAACTACAGCTTTTTCTGATCCATCAGTTTGTTCCTGCTTTAAGTGAAATTATATTTTCCTCTCATAAAACTCTTCCAGGGTCTCCACTGTCTGGGAAATTCAAACGAACACATTTCATGTTGTTTCCTTCTGTTTGCTGTTTTTCTGTCACATTCAGACTCTGGAGGTGAAAATGGTGTTTGGTGTTGAGGAAAACTTTCCCTGTTTTCACTACAAATGGATCCAGAATCAGAAATGTTTGGATTCAGATTTAATCAATGCCCTGACATCTTTTCAATCTGTAGCAGAAAACAGGAATACAGTAAATACTCCAGTCTTCAGCTTTAGTATTTTAAAGTTTACATTTACTTTAAGTTCATTTTCTAACACTCTGGTCCCTGCTGGGGTCAGGAGATGCTGGTTCCTCTCCAGCCAACGTTCCAGGTGAGAGGCGGGGTCACCTGGACAGGTATTTACTTTAAATGTAAACCAAAAATAAAATCAGAAAGAAAATAAAAACTAAAGCTGTTGCAGAAAAAGAAATACCCTCTAATGATTCAGTGTCTCCTCCTCCATCCATGCTGGCAAAGAGCAACACAATCATTGCTCTCTGATTGCAAACTGAGGATTTCAGTGAAAGTTTCAAACAGGAACTTCAGTGATTTCATACTGGTCTGTTTACCTTCTGATGGTCAGAAACAGCTGATTCCTCTTTGGTTACTGGGCATAAAACAGAGACTGAACTGCTTGAATGACATGTGAGTCAAAGCAGAGAGGAAACGTTGAAACATTTACAGGAGATTCTGCTCTGCTGGGATAGAAAAGAAAAGCCAACAGATCCCAGTTTCTAGAAGCAGGTCAAACCAGTAACAAACTGGATTACATGTAAAATGTCTCACTAAGTTTAAAACCAACCAATACTGAAGTTCATCAAAACAACTATTTAATCTTTAAAGGTTACAACTTCAGACGGACCAAAATTTTAACTGATGAGGAAGCTTTGGTACGATAAAGATCAAAATGAAAATAATTCATTTAAATAAAACTATAAAATAAAATCAGGCAAAAGAAACAGTTTTCTAAATCTGTCTTTAGGCAGTGATATGAAATTAAAATCTGTAGGTGTGAATTTTTGGTTAAACGTTTGTGGTTCAGTGAAGTTACTGAGTGGGTAAAATATCCGTTACAACGTGTTAGTTTTCTTAATGATGACATTAGGAAACAGGCCAAAACATATTTAATGTGTCATCTGCTGTGAGACATGGAAGGAAAATAAATACAGTTAAACAGAGAGTTAGCATGATGGCAGAAACTAATGATGTGTGAGAATAATTTATATTGTTGACGCTCCACTTATCAAAAACATTGACCTCTGCTCTCTACTGCCCTCTGCAGTCTGAATAATTAATGTCAACAGAAATGCACTGAAAAATAATGACACTTTTATCTTCTATACAGTTGTTGCTGTTGAGCTGAAGTTTTTTTTTGAAGTTATTCAAACTAAAATGTCCCATTTTAATGAAGTTCATCAAAAGTTAAGCAGTAATTTAAAATGTAAGAAAGTAAACCTTTTGATTAATCATTGACATGTAAAGAAAATAAGTTCATGTATTTTTATTTTAACATTTTTTATCAACTACGGAGCTCCCTAAGGGACACAAATCATTCTTCTCATTGCATTCTTTTACAATAAATTTGCAAATCCACCCAGAATACGCAGTCAGGCTGCACAAACGTAAACCTTTAATGAAATCAGATTACAGCAAAAAATAAATATCTAGACCTTTTTATTATTTTGTAAGAATAATTTGAACCATAACCTGCAGCAGCTTCCTGAGTCCAAATGAAACGTCACTCAGATTGCTAAATGTGCCGCTGGCTTTTATTAACAACCAAAGGATAAAAGTGTGACATAAAGAAGCTGCTAGCAGGTCAACCCCTCCGCTCATGTCTCCATCAACATGAGGAGGATCCAGTAACAGTCGGAACCTGAAACGGCCGTTTGGCTTCAAATGTCCCAGAATCTGAGGACAAACCTGGAAAAAAGAAACATCTCAGCCAAGTAAACATGAGACAAAGAGAGAATCCACATTTCCTCCAAGTTAACAAGAATGTGATTAAAGTTAAGAAATGTTAAAAATTCTAATTTTCACCAAAGACTCTGAGAGAAGCATCAGAGTTCATTTAATAAAATCCTGAAGCTGTAAAATGAGGTAAAGAACGATAATCAGGAAGAACGGTTTAAAAGTCCCTTAAGCAGAAGGAAGTTGATTACAAAGTGCTTTAGCACTTCGTCTATTTTTACATGACAGAAACAACAACTAATGTTCACTTTCTACGAAACGCCTTACAGTCTGGCATAGTTTACATCCCTCTACTAGAATAAAACCTAATAAGATCAGATTGTCGCCGTATGTTCTGGTGAAGGACCGGTTTGGGCTCAACGGACAGAACCCAGCAGAACGCAGCTGCTGGGTTCCTCTAAGTGCTCAGTGGATGCTAGGCTACGCCGCTAACAGCTCCACGTCAGTCGGTGGCGGCCATCTTGCTAAAAATAAGTCTCTATTTAAAAATAATCCTGAGTTAAACGACATTGTGAGTCACGCGGGTGACCTCTAACCCCCGGTAGCGGCGGCCGTCTCTTCGGTGAGTGTTTTCAAGTCATCAGTTCGGAGCGAAGCCCGACCGGGAGGGATTCCTCCGTCACTTCCTGTCTGGCTCATCTGCAGAAATAAAATCCTCCGGCTGCAGCTTCGCTCCGGCTCGGGCGTCCGATCAGACGACCTCCGGCCGCCTCCTCCTCTCCTGGGCGCCGCCGTGCGCCGTCGCGCGCCGCCGGATGCTCTGGCCGCTCGAGATGAGGTTGGCGTAGCCGGGCGTGTGCGAGAAGGCGTAGGCGGAGCGGCGGGAAGGTCGGTTTCGCATGAAGGCTGAGGGCTCGCCCTTCTCCCTCCTCTTCTCCTCCGCCGCCTGCTGCAGGTACTTATTCTTGTTCCTCTGGACCTGCAGGATGGCAAACAGAGAACCGTTAAACAAATGCAACAAAATGTTAGCGGACAGTTTCCACAGGATGTAAAGAAAAGGCAAAACAAAAGCAGATTGGCGTTTCCATGAAAGAAGAAACGCAGTTAAAATCACTTGAATAAATTTGTTCAGTTATTAAAAACAATAATGCTGCGCCGTCACGCTCCGTCCACTTCCTGTTTGTCGTCTTTGTTGTTTCTGCCAGTAGTAACATCCGGTCACATGGTTTCCATTACAGTTTTTAAAAACTTTACAATGGTGCATTACAGACAATGTAGATAGAAAAAAAATGTTTTAGATTAATATCAGAAATTATACAGAAAAAATATGAAAATTTCTCTTTGGAAAGTAGAAAATTTTTAACAAAAGCCAGAAATTTCCATGCTTTTTCTAGAAATTTTAATCTGAAAATTTTAATCTGAAAATAGAACTAAAATTATTATTGTTTATTTTATTCATATTTACAAAAACAAGTTAATTTCTGAGGCCCAAAAGTCAAAAATCTGCGAGAAAAACCAGGCAATAAATATTAATCTCAGAAATTTTCTAGTGAAAACATGGAAATTTCTGAGATTAATCTCAAAATGTGAGTTTTTTTCTCACACATTTTTAACTACTTGAAATCAGAAATTTCCAAATTTTTCTAGAAAATTTCTGAGATAAATCTGAAAGTTTTCATTTTTTGGACAATTTTTTATCAGTCTACAATGTCTGAATAGTTCATTGTAAAATAAACTAACTTTGATAAAACCACCTCATCTTAGCACAAACATTTTAATAAAATTGAGTTTTTTGAAATTGATGAAGGAAATATATTTTTGTCATTCCAATTTGCACAATTAGAAAACAGACGCAGCAGAGCTGAATTACAAATGGCTCTAAAATGACATTAATGCAGAAAACACATTGGAAAGATTAAAATCCATATTTTCAGAATCTGTAAATAACTTTGACTTGTTTGTGGTTTTGTGGTGTCACATTTATAAAACAGCTCCACTCTTCTGTTTTCATTCAGGTTGTGTGTTACAGCGTGGTGAGTGTTTCACCTTGTCGCTGACAGACGGCCAGATGGTTTTATGGAGGAACTGGATGCAGATGACGGGCAGCAGGCTGATCCCCACCGTCAGGATGATGGTCAGCCACAGGTACGGCTGCCGCAGAGCGTTCGACGCCGCGCCTGCAGGCACACACACTCCGGTTAGCAGGTTCCTCTGCTACACACACACACACACACACACACACACTCGGCTCAGAGAGCCGACCTGTGAAGGTGAACACGGAGGGGAAGATGACGTGGATCCCGGCGCTGTGGATGTCAAACATGATGCCGAAGTAGATGGCGATGCTGCCCAGAACGGCGAAGCAGCTGACAAAGGTCCAGTACAACGTGTCCAGAGAGATCTGGAGGCAGACGGGTCGACGGGTCAGAACATCTGATATTCAGGAACTTGAACTGAAACTCATTTAACACAAAAAGGTTCAAACTGTGGAGGTTTAGAGTCGACCCAAAGATTTTAATCAAGTCAGAGTAAAACTACTTTAACAGGTTTTTACTCAAGGAAAAGTATTTGGTAAAAAGTGACTCAAGTTCTGATCAACTGATCAAATTATCAATCATTTAAGCTCCAGTAAATGTAACTAGTTACTATGTAACTGAGTATCAGAGCTGAATCTCAACCTGAGCCTGCTGGCTTCCTGAAATAAATCAATAGATCTTTTTTGGCTGTTTTGGTTGATATTATGAGAATAAATCATAACATTAGCAGAAAAAATATAGATAATTTTGGAACATTACCAGAAGAAAATCATAAAATTACAAGAAATAAAAGTGGTTTTAATGAGAGAAAGTTCTAATAATTTATCTAGATCTAACATGAGCAGAATAAAACATCGGCCCGTGGTTCATCCTTCAAAATAAACTGAAGTTTTATTATTTTTTTTGTAGGAGTTCTAATATTACAAATTTATTCTGTTTTTTTTATGATTTTGTTCAGATGTTATGACTATTCAGGTACTGAGCCTGTTGCTGTACGACTTTATTCTCTAATTCATACGACTCGTTACTTTGCTGTTCTGACCTGCAGGTTGACGACGAAGATGAGCGACGAGGCGGTAACCACGGCGAAGGACTGGTAGTCGGAGGGCGCCTCGCCGTCCTGACCCATGGTCTGCAGGAACGCTCCGTACGGGATGAAGAAGATGATGAGCGACACGAAGATGCCGTGGAACAAGCTGATGAAGAAGTTCTTGTAGTTGAACAGCGACCCCTGCTGGCCGGGTAGATACAGCGTTGGAACCTTCAGGCTGAGATCGTCGTTCACGTCCTGCAGGAACAAAACGCCGGGAAACAAATTTCACTTTATTATTAAATAAAGTCAACAAAACGTCTCAAACTGATTTATACTGATATCTACTGAGACCTTCATGATCTGGATGAGGCTTTTAATTCTGTTCATTTGGAAAAAATAAATAAATTTAGGGAGAACAGAAAGTGCAGCAGCGCCGCCTGGTGGACAGTAGGAGGCATGCCTGTGCATTTTAATAGTTTTGGGTTTTTCATTGTAGTTTAGTTTCATTTCGTTGTGATTTTGTTCGTTCTAATTAGTTTCCAGAGTCTGTCTGCTACTTTTATTACTTATTGTTTAAATATTGTTTAGTATTAGTTTAGATTTTGTTTTCAAACTGATGTAAAAGTATTTTTTCCCCCACAAAAGCAGTTTACATTAACTGTCTGCAGATTATGTTACTCTATTATCCTCCTTGTGGCTATGCTACGCTACGCTATACTATGCTACGCTACGCTACGCTATGCTACACTATGCTACGCTATGATATGCTACGCTACACTATGCTACGCTATGATATGCTACACTACGCTATGTTACGCTATGCTACACTATGCTACGCTAAGCTACATTATGCTATGCTATGCTACACTATTCCACAAAATAGTGACAGATAAAAGTTGTCAGAAACATCAGAATCAGTTTGTTGTTCAACAATAATTCAAAATGGCAGCTTTTGTTGAGTATTACCAAATCCATGTATATATACATATATGTGTATATACAGTATATATACTGTATATATACAGGACATATATATATGTACATATATATATGTATATATATACTGTATATATATAATACTTTGAGTTCTGCACCTAAAAATTAACTAAAGTATTAAACTAAAAAACTACACTATAGCTAATAAAAAAATATTTAACTGATAAATAAAAACTAGCAAACACACTTTAAAAACTAATTCAAATTAACTGAATTATATAAAAAAAAGTCACAACAAAATAAAACTAAACTGTAATGAAAAACCAAAAACACTCAGCAGTTTCTCCAAATTTTAAAGTTTCTGATTCACAGAAGAAAAATCAAACATTTCAAGCCAACAATCAACCTCCATATTTCCTGTATTTCTCATCAGCTGACGTGTTTGGCCTCAGGGACTCTGGAAGCTACAGCTGGACTGGAAACCAGTGAAATAAAAGCTCAGATCCAGAGAAACGAGTTTTTACCTGATCGAGGAGTCCGACCAGAAGAACCGGCAGGCTGCTGTAGGCCAGATTATAGAGCGTGATGAACCAGTCTTCATAGGCCGTCTGCAGGAGAGACGGTACGTTAATTCATCCTCACTGCGCTCAGCAGCCAGAGACAAAATGGAGGCCAAAAACAATCTGTGTTTCTAAAGGACAAAGCGCTGAATGAGTTCAAGGTTTCTCCTGAAAGCCCACAGAAAAACTTTTAAACAAGCTGGAAGAGCCTGAGAATAACTCAGTACGCTTGAAATGAGACGAAACTAACTTACAAAAAACTTTAACAAGAAACAGGAGCTTTCTTGTTTTAAATCAATAATTTCTTAGTATTAATGAAAAATTACTAGTTTCACTGACGGATTATTTCACTTCGTCTTTAGTTACCATAGCGACGCAGTGAACGTAGCACCAGTAAACTGGGTTCAGTTGGGGACCAAAGTTGCTTCATTTTCATCTGGTGTTAAACTTTCACAATGTGTCAAATGATCCAAACTAATTAGAAAACTTGTTCCCCTCCTCGCCTGTAGGGGCGCTGCGCCAAGAACTACTGAAGAAAATTACATGAAAACCTCTGAAGACACTGAGAGCAACTTCCTTCTGCATAAGATGCAGATTTTTTTATTTGATTAGCATCCCACCTCACCAAATGAACCAGACTTTCTAGACAAACTACAGTTTGATTAAAGTGGACTAAACAGGGCTGGTGTGAATGCAGCCTTAGAGACCTAAAGGTCGACATGGAGCGCATCGACGTGGACCGGGCAGTGCTGCTGACCTGAGAGGAGTATCCGTTGAAAAAGGAGTACCAGAAATGGACCAGAGTGAAGGCGAAGTTCTTGAAGAAGAAGAAACGGAGAAACTTGCACATCCTGATGTAGGACCAGCGGCCGTGCACCAGCAGGAGGCGCTGCAGGTAACAGAACTGGGCGAAGGCGTAGTCGCTGGACATGACGGCCTGCATCCCCTCCTGACCGCTGATGCCCACACCGATGTCGGCAGCTGGAGGGACAGAGGACGATCAGTCAGGACAGGTTTAAAGGGCCAGCAGGTCATCTGCTTCCTTACTTTTGATCATGTTGACGTCATTCGCTCCGTCTCCGATGGACAGCGTCACGGCCTTCTTGTACTTCTTCACCAGACTCACAACGTTAGCCTTTTGCTTCGGCGTGACGCGGCAGCAGATCACCGCTTCACACTCACAGGCCATGTTCACAAAGTCGACCTGCGGGACAAAAAGATCCAACACGCTTTACCAACACGAAGGAGGCGGCGGCTCTCAGGCTGCGGCACATCAGCTCCCTCTAGTGGTTCTGGATGTTGGTCTTACTTGTCTCATTTCCTTTTCCTGTTCGTTCATCGGATCCTGAGGGTTGCTCGGCGTTTGTCTCCTTCCTAAACGGCGAAGACGCAGCCTGCGGCGTTTCTTCTTTTTCTCATAAAGAATCTCGTTCTAAGAAAACCAACATTAGAATCAGTTCTGAAACAGACTTTCTGGAAGGTAAAAGGTTTCTTCCAGAACTTGCAGGATATTTTAGAAACCAACGGCTGTATTTATTTTAAAACTGGGACTTTCCCAAAACATAAAGGAAACTTTAACTTCTCCCAACTTTCAAGGTATTTTCCAGAAAGCAACAGATTGTCTTAAGGACTGACAGCAGAATTTAAAGAGAAACTTTGATAATTCAGTCCAGGATAATTTTCTAACGTTACTGTAAGTGACTGAATTTACCAGCCATCCTCCAGTGATGATGAGAGCGTTGTTGTTGGTTCCAGGGAAGAAAGGTTCAGTCGGTTTCTTTTTGCCAAGTCGATGCGATGATGGACCGTCATTTCTTCTGGCGGCTTGACGGGCCAGCAGCTTACCACTGAAAATATTTTTAAAAATGCAGCATTAAAGTGTTGCGTCTTAGATTAATCGGACAAAATGTTGAATGTCTCATAGATATTCTGGTGAATCTTAGATTTGCTCTCAGATTTCTGGGCCTTGGATCCTTTGTTAGCATTTATCTGCCTGTATTAGCATGATGCTACCAAGTGGTAGCCACACTTCTGCTAATCGGATGGTAGCTAAACTAATTTTTTGCTCAGCACTTTAGCATTAGCTTCTGCTAATTACTATATAGCGGGTTTAGCTCTTTAGCGTTAGCAGAACTAATGTTTATGATTAGTACTTTAGGGTTACGCAGTTTGTTTAGCTAGCAGCTAGCTAGCTCTGCTGGTGACAGCACTGAGCGTCTCTCGTATTCTGATCGGTAGAACCTGTTTGGACTCACTTAACATCCTCTCCATAGTGGATCTGCATCTTGTCCGTCAGCAGCTGACATGAATATCCGATGTTTTCTGCCGTTTCTGAAGGAAAGACAAAAACATTTAGACTCCATTCAGTGTCTAGAGGGATGTTGGCTCATATCCCATCTGCTTTACAGACTGAAGGGGAAGCTACCTTTCTTATCGCCAGTCAGGACCCAGATTTTGATGCCAGCCTTGGCCAGGTTGGCAATGGTCTCTGGAACTCCATCCTGAAGTTTATCCTCAATGGCGGTTGCTCCAATCAGCTGAAGACAACAAACTAGACCAATCAGCAAAACTGGATTTATAGATGTTGATGTTAGTTTGTGAGTTTTCCACCTACCATCAAGTCCTTCTCGATGTCCTCATAGACTCTGTCGAGGGCGGCTTCTCTGTCCACCATGTTCAGCTGGGCTTCTTTGTGTCTGCGGGACCAAGCCTCAAACTCGCTGGCGCTGATGTCCTTGTAACACAGGCAGAGCGTCCTCAAGGTCTCATTGGCAAAGATCTGCAAGACAAAATCCATCAGTGTCCTTCCTGCCAGAGTTCATGCTGGTGCCTCTCAAGTGAAGCAGCGACTCACATCCAAAGCGGTCTGGGTGGTTTCCTTGTGTCTGGTGTTTGGGGACAGGCGCTCATAGATGACCGTGTCGGCTCCTTTACAGTACAGACGAATTCGTCCGTCAGGAAACTTCACTGAAACAAGACAGGAGTTAAATTCACTGCCACATCTGCTTCTAACGAATGAAAAAACTTCATGGTTAGCATTATACACGCTGCCTCAAACATAAAACACAGTGTTTGGTTAACGCTCCCTTAGCAGTCCTTTGTTTTGGCTGTATCTACCCAGAATGCCTTGCTCTGTAGTCCACTTCCTGCCTTTGGAGCAGTTATATGAATCCGAACCGCACCAGAGTTCACTTCAACTGAACCAAGACTGATGTGAACTCTGGTCCTCACAGTTCGATTCCACGTTCACACCTCCACAACCGAACCAGACTTTCTAGGCTAACGGACCAGAGAGCCTTCATCTAGTGATGGGTTGGAAAAGCAACTGAAATAGTTCATGTTGAAAGATCTTCATCCCATATTTCACAGCGTTGAGTCTGATTAGCAGTATCTAAATATTTCTGTCCCTTCTGCGCGGCTATGCTAACGTTAGCTGATGTTGGGTCTTACAGATGATCGACATGCGCTTGCGGTCAGAATTGAAGTCGAGCAGGGCCAGCATCTCGTAGGTCGCCTCCTGGCCCATTTCTGAGACGGTGATGGTGTCCTGTGTGCGCGAGAGAAACACGAAGCCGAAGTTCCTGGCTGCCGTCACGAGAGCGCCCTCATCAGGAGACGCAGCCTGATACACCAGCTCGCCTAGAAACAAGAAAAATGAAACCCGTCAGGTTGAGTTTTTCCTTTCATCTAAATCCTGTTAACTAAACATTCAGGTTTTTCACTTTTCTCCAAATCATTTATTTTTACCATCTTTGCTCTCCACCATGACCGTGTGGCACAGCGAGAGAAGCTTGAAAAACTCCAGAACGTCTTTGTCCTTCTTGGATTTGATGTTGGCGACCAGGAAGTGATCAACAAACTGGAACTTCCTGTCAGCATGGCGGTTCCAGGTCCAGTCCACCGGCTAACAGGCAGGACAGACAAAAAGGCGTTTTGGTTTATTATCCATAACTTACACACAAAACAAAAGACATTTTATGTGAGGTTTCCATCGTTTGATAAATAATATGGTGGAATCTGCATGTTTCAGACAGACAGACAGATTTATATCATGTCAAACCTGGTAAAAGTCAGATAATTTATCATTAAACCCAAACCTGACAATGTGGTTGCATCAGATAAACCTTCATGTATTTTTTCCAATAGCAAAACGAACCAACATAGTTTAAAGTGTCGACTTGCACCTTTATTTTGTCCAGAGAAACTCCTTCAGAAGTGGTTGGGCCACCTGGCAGGGAAAGACAGAAACACGTTTTAGTTCTTGTGTTTTTAGTTTTCTTTTTACTTCAAGTTTAATATTCAATTTAATTGACATAAATAAAAATGTCTCTTAGTTTCAGGTTTACCAAGAGGTACTCGTCACTGCATTAGCCTCAAGTTTAGCTACATACGTAGTAGCGTTAGCCTCAAGTTTAGCTACATACGTAGCAGCCTTAGCCTCAAGTTTAGCTACATACGTAGCAGCGTTAGCCTCAAGTTTAGCTACATACGTAGCAGCGTTAGCCTCAAGTTTAGCTACATACGTAGCAGCATTAGCCTCAAGTTTAGCGACATACGTAGCAGCATTAGCCTCAAGTTTAGCCATGATAGCTCTTATTTATGGAGAGTGTTTCTGAAATCCCAGCATTTTTTCTGCGTTGCTCAGACTCACCGTAACTCCGCCCGGCGATGGTACACTTCTTGAACTGCATGATGTTCTGCGTCAAAGTTCCTGTTTTGTCGGAGAAGATGTACTGGATCTGGCCAAGCTGCTCATTCAGGGTCGTCGTTCGGGACTGAGCAGAAAAATACAGGAAGGAGCAGAGATGGAAAAAAAGTTCTGAATTTCTTTCATTTGACCCATTGACTGGTTTCCTCTTCCTCTGAGTTGTTCCGTACCTTAGCTGGTGTGTCTTTCTCTGAATAATACATCTGCAGGTCCCAGTTGATGAATTTACTCTGACCCAGACGAATCACCTCCACACTGTAAACAAAAACATAACGCCGTTACTTTAACTAGCAGAGGATCTAAACAGAAACAACAGCTGTCTGACCCACAGTAAGCTACTACTGCTAATGTGATGTCAAAACTCTGCAGCTTTTCCTGACCTGACGTAGAGCGAAATGGGCACCATGGTGTTGAGGACGATGATGTAGCCCCAGAAGCTGAGGAAGCCTCTGTAGGCGGTGGTGTGGCTTTTGCCGTCGTTCAGGTACCAGGCGTTGGCTCCGATGTCGTTGTACCAGAAGGAGTGACCGATGGCCAGCCCGGCCGACACCAGGATGAGCAGAGCGAAGATCTGCACAGAGGAAGCACAACGCCTTCAGCAGCTGCTGCCTACAGGGGGCGCCACAGCATCCTGCTCCTGCCATAAACCTCCATCACACCGTCTGGGTGTCAACTACGGAGCAACATCAGGGCCAATAATAAAAAACAATTTACTTTTTTTTCTAAGAAATTTTATTCTGTCGAGTCAAAATCCAAATAAATAACCAAACATTATGTTAAACAAAATGTTTAAAAAAAATTCAAAATTCTGAGAAAAAGTCAAAATTTTGAGAAAATAAAATCAGAACTGAGAAAAAAGAAAATGTCAGAAGTAAACAATAACTCATCTTATTTACTGTGTTTATACTGAAACATGAAATTGTAACAAAAACCCTGCAGAGCCTGAAAAATAAACTGAATAAAGTCGACGTCTGCCTCACCGTGTAAACCATGTAGTTCATCAGCTCGTCGATTTTGGTTCTCTTGAACCTCGTTTTGCCGCCGTTCCTCATGATCTTGGTATCGGCTCCTACAACGACAACCATCAACAACCACGTCTCAAAAATACTTTATGAGTGAATGTTGTTTTATTTTAAACTAAATTTCAAACGGTGAACGACCTGCGAAGATGACCAGGCCGTGGCAGACGTCGGTGTTTCGGATTTTGCATCCTCGGAGCAACATGTTGTCCAGCTCCAGAGGGTAACGGTCGCCGTCCCACAACATCGTCCCCGTAAACTTGTCCAGACGGTTGTTTGGTTCCTCGCATTCAATCAGAGCTACAATCAGATGACAGGGCAACAAAAAAAGGCAAAAAGTGACTAAAATATTATTAACATTTCATTTTATCACATTTAAATAGTTATTAAGGATCCCATTGCAAAAGAATTACATGCTCATTAGTGCGGCGTGCATTTATTTCTATCTTAAGGCTTTGACTTTGGTAACCAAAACGTTTCACTACATTAAAATCATCAGTTTAATAATGCAGAGAATCAGGAAACTCAGATTACAGTGGAAATAAAACATTAGAACTTAAAAACAACAACAAAATGACCAATTAAAATGTAAGTTTTATAATTTTCAGGGGATTATGTCACATAATCCAGGTTTAAATTTGGATCATCACAGCCAATTTATTTTAAAACTAAAAAACAAACAAAAAAAGAAAAAATATCTCAGTAAAATATTTCAAACTGAATAGAAATAATTTTGAAACAGACAAAAAAAGATCTGAAATAAATTGTAAAAATATAAAGAAAAAAAACAAACTGAAATAATTTTCTATTCTTTTTTATTTTCAAAATTTAAAAATAGTTTTTTAGTTTTAAAAAGAACTCAGACAAACTTTAAGGTCCAAATGTATATCTATGCAAATCTAAATGGTTCATCATCATCACTGAAAGCTACATTTAAAAAAACAAAATGTTTCAAAACACTTTTTTTAAAAACAAACTGTGGCCCCAATTTATCTCCATACATTTTCTCCTCATTTAATATTCCAAACTTTTTCTGAATTTCTACATAAAAAGTCTGAAGTTTTGCTCATTTTCACACAGTTTGTTTCTCCCACTGCTGCAGAACTTTGGTTTGTATTTATTAAGACTTTAAAACATTTTTGTTAAATAAAAGCCTCATTTCTCCTCTCTTGGCTGATCATTCTGTTTTACAGTGAAACCAGTAAAGCCTGAATGTTTACCGTTGAACTGCGCCAGCTCCCGTTCCTCCTGCAGCCTCTCATCCGTCACTCTCAGCCCCATCTTAAACTTCAGGTTGGTTTCTCTGCAAAATAAGAAAAATATCTGAATTATTTCACACATTTCCTGAGAAAGCAAAGCTGACTGAACCAGAGCTGCGCAAAATTTACACAGAGACTTTAAAAAAAGAATAAAGTAAAACTTCTCTGCATCTTGAAGTTTGTTTTGGTTCATTTCCTGTTTGAAACTTGGGAACACCCGTTTGTAATCTCAAGATAAACTGCAAAGTTAAACATTAAGGACTGGAGAAACTCCAGCTCTTATATTTACACTGTACCGCTGAGTGACGTGCTGACTCAGCAAGCAGGAACAAAACACCATTAAATTAAAAGTTCCCAAAAATCAGTGGTTTAAATGACCTGCTGGGAAAATAATCCGTTTTGGTTTGAATTTCTAGAACTGAATTCTATAAACTGGTTGTTTTTGTTTTAAGCTGAGCAGCTCTTACCCATCCAGCTCGGCTGTTTCTACGTAACACAAGCTGTTCGGCTCGGAGCTGGACAACAACAAGATGTCCGCCTGCAGAGAGAATCGTTACATATTCAGGTGAATTAAAAATTATTCCACACAAAAATGATCTGGTCAATTAAAAAAACATCCCATTTAAAACCCGTCTTAATCTTTCATTTGAATTCCTGTTGTGTGTTACATGTATAGCAATAGGAACAAAATATTAAAACGTTGTTGTTCAAATTAAAGAGACAAAATGCTGAATTTAAAGAATAATTTTTAAAAGAGAAGCTGTCCTCTAATAAAAATATTCATACCGGGATAAAGTCGTTTTTCTTGATGCGAACTACGTCTCCAACCTGGATGTCCATCCACCTGGACTCCTTAAACCTGCAGCAAACAGAATATTCAGCTTTTCATGCAACAAAAAAAATGAATTTGTAATAAACAGGAATCTGATCCGACCTTCCATCCAGCAAAACTTCACACTTCCTGTTGTTGACTTCCTTGTCCATCCTGTGACGCGCCTGAAGGGAAACAGAGACGCCACTGAAGTCCATCATAACCCAACCAACATTTTGCTTCATTCATTCGGTTCAAATGCGTCATAAAGCAGCTAAAACCTGCAGGAAGCAACATGGACGCCTCACCAGATCGTCAACCAGGTCTTTGATTGCAGTGATTCCCAAAACGATGACCAGAGGAATCAGAGTGGTGTACCAGGGGAGCGTGGAAATGTCTGGGATGATCTGAGAACAATCGAAAGCACCAGTTATTATTTCTGTTTTACAGAAAAAAACAAAACCATAAAGCGAAGCCAACCTGTAAGATGAGCAGAGCCAGGAAGTAGATGTTGGCCACCCTCTTAAACTGCTCATACAGGTTCAGGGGAAGGAAGGTGATGACGTTGTATTTGTACGTCTTGATGGCGTTTCCCTGGAGACGAGAAAAATCACCGACGTAGTTAAATTAATGAGCAGAGGACCTGTCCGTTGTCCTGTCCGTTGTCCTGTCCTTGGACAGCTTGGGTCATGCGCTGCAGGGGCCACAGGGGCCACAGGGGCCAGTGATCTGTTGGCTCCCATTAAAGGTTAATTAGAGGCTGGCCGGGTTCGGTCAGAGGTCCAGAAACGGTTTCAGATTGAACTGAGATACCAGAACAGCTCAGATTCATTCTCACTGCTCCAAACCACAACAAGGCAGCAGAGAGACGGAGATCAACATGTGGAGGTTTAAAGGTGCAGCAGATCTGAAGAAAACTCTCGTCCAGATCTCATTTCTTCTCTCAAACTTTTCAATTCATTTCAGTCCAAAATCCCCCAGGAACCACAAAAACCCGACTGGACTTTCTGGACTTCACCACAACCTTAGAACTGAATGTTCTGAAGACCTTGCTATATTATGCTATGCTATGCTACACTTCAAATATGAATCTCAATAATAGCATTTATTAAAAAAACTATTGCTACTCTTTTAAGTATAATTTCTATGGTTATGACAATAAAACCACAAAACATTTTAACACAATTTAACGTTTTTATCGCCGAATCTTATTTCTCACACTTGGAAAACTAAAGTAAATGATGTCTATCCTGAAGGTTTGAACCGTCGGTTTCATTTAGTTCTAGATGAGAAGAGAAAAACCAGGAAATGGATCAATTTTCCCAGCAGCCTGGGACTGAAACGTCTCCAGCTCCGCCGCCTCCCGCTGAGTCTAAAGTGTCCAACGGTCGGCTGATCTGGACGATCCGGTTTCAGCCTCAGACAGGAAAAGACATCAGAGCTGCTGAACCGGAGCAGATTGTGATTAAAATATTAAAAACATAAACCCAGGAGGTCCTGCAGGCTCACAGAGTATCGGCTCTTCTTGATGCACAGGAAAACTTTCTTCTTGAACTCGGGCAGCTGGTGGTACGCTCGGTCGTTGGCTTTCACCTTCCAGCCGATTTCTGAAAAACATACAGAAATAAAGTTTGTTCAAAGTTTAATATTAGGACTGCAGTAAAAATATAAAACAATAAAAAAGGTGCAATATTAAAAGTTTTTATGAGGAGTTGTAATATTACAACTTTATTCTCAATTATTTTAGCAAAATTATACTTTTATTCTAGGATTTATTTTATAATCCTTCACCTTCATTTTCACATTTCTTCATTCTTGCCAATAATTGTGGAATATTAAACATTTATTGTAAAACATTTTTGTAATATTAAGCCTTTATTCTGATAACATTCTGTTCATCTGGCTCTGATACTTTGTTGAAACTTAAAGAGTTTTATTTTGAATCAGATTTGCTGTTGATTCATTTGGTTTCATTTCTGATTGGTTTCGCTCACCGGGGGTCCTCGCCGCCGCCGCCGCCTGCTGCTCTGCGGGTCGATCTGCTTCCTGCGGCTCGTCTGCTTCGCTCTCGGATCCTTCGTCCAGCTCGTCGTCCAGCTCGTCGTCCGTCTCGTCGTCGCTGTACGGCATCTCCTCATCGTTCGGCGCCGCCGCAATCGCTCGCGGCCGACTCATCTTGGCGCCTCACGCGTTTCCTGAGAAACAAGATGGATGAATTCAGGAAACATCTGCATGAATTAAACAACTGGCAGAAATATTTCATGAACCAAATAACGTAGAGCTGCAGCTAACGATTAGTTTAATAATCGATTATTGGCACATTCTGATGATTTTTCATTTAAAACATTTGAGTTCATTTTGTACAATATTGGAAAACAAAAAAAAGTAAAACAATTCAATTCCTTCTAAAAAGAAAAACATTTTAGAGCTCAAATGTGATTTTAGAAATCTGGAGATTTTTTATTAAACCACTTAAATGTTAAAAGATGCAAATAAAACTATTTATTTTAAATTAACATTTTATTGCTTAAATGCAAACGCTGCATTCCTTTTTTGGATTAACAGATAAACAATTAAATTTTTTTATCTTAAATGCAAAATGTTTTTTTTACAAAAAGAATCTTTATACTTCAGTCAACGATTAATCGATTACTAAATTAGTGGACGATGATTTGAATAATCGATACATCATGATTAATCTGATTAATCATTTCCTTTAGTGACTTTTGATCGTTTGTAGCAAAGGATGAATTTGCAGCTGAAAAATTCTTCTCAGGTCAATAAATTTATTATTGATTATCAACAGGACAGAAAACCTTTTCATACATGCAACATTCCTGAGAAACCAAACGATTGAACGACGAGTTTTAAGATTTTTCATAAGGAAATCCGACGTCAGCCGACCATCTGCTCTGAACTCGTTTTTCTGGAGGATCTAAAAACATCGTCCAACATCGGAGCGCAGAGAGACGGACGTCCCCAACCGAGCCGGACGTCCCCAACCGATCCGCACGTCCCCAACCGATCCGCACGTCCCCAACCGAGCCGCACGTCCCCAACCGAGCCGCACGTCCCCAACCGAGCCGCACGTCCCCAACCGAGCCGGACGTCCCCAACCGATCCGCACGTCCCCAACCGATCCGCACGTCCCCAACCGAGCCGCACGTCCCCAACCGAGCCGCACGTCCCCAACCGAGCCGGACGTCCCCAACCGATCCGGACGTCCCCAACCGATCCGCACGTCCCCAACCGAGCCGCACGTCCCCAACCGAGCCGCACGTCCCCAACCGAGCCGGACGTCCCCAACCGAGCCGGACGTCCCCAACCGATCCGGACGTCCCCAACCGATCCGGACGTCCCCAACCGATCCGCACGTCCCCAACCGATCCGGACGTCCCCAACCGAGCCGCACGTCCCCAACCGAGCCGCACGTCCCCAACCGAGCCGCACGTCCCCAACCGAGCCGGACGTCCCCAACCGATCCGCACGTCCCCAACCGATCCGGACGTCCCCAACCGATCCGCACGTCCCCAACCGAGCCGCACGTCCCCAACCGAGCCGCACGTCCCCAACCGAGCCGGACGTCCCCAACCGATCCGGACGTCCCCAACCGATCCGGACGTCCCCAACCGATCCGGACGTCCCCAACCGAGCCGGACGTCCCCAACCGATCCGGACGTCCCCAACCGATCCGCACGTCCCCAACCGAGCCGCACGTCCCCAACCGAGCCGCACGTCCCCAACCGAGCCGGACGTCCCCAACCGATCCGGACGTCCCCAACCGATCCGGACGTCCCCAACCGATCCGGACGTCCCCAACCGATCCGCACGTCCCCAACCGATCCGGACGTCCCCAACCGAGCCGGACGTCCCCAACCGATCCGCACGTCCCCAACCGATCCGGACGTCCCCAACCGAGCCGGACGTCCCCAACGGAGCCGGACGTCCCCAACCGAGCCGGACGTCCCCAACGGAGTCGGACGTCCCCAACGGAGCCGGACGTCCCCAACCGATCCGGACGTCCCCAACCGATCCGGACGTCCCCAACCGATCCGGACGTCCCCAACCGATCCGGACGTCCCCAACCGAGCCGGACGTCCCCAACCGATCCGGATGTCCCCAACCGAGCCGGACGTCCCCAACCGATCCGGATGTCCCCAACCGAGCCGGACGTCCCCAACCGAGCCGGACGTCCCCAACCGAGCCGGACGTCCCCAACCGAGCCGGACGTCCCCAACGGAGCCGGAATGCTACAGAATGTGAAGAGCGTAAAACCGGTTTGGTTACAATCCGAGTTAAAAGGCTTAAACTGGATTTATGAGATTCTTCTAACTACTGATCGTTTCCTCACAGAAAGCAGAGCTGCAGAACCCGACATAACCAGACGTTTCCATGTGACGCAACAGAGAAATGAGGGAATCCAAACTGGTTAATATGGGAGGAATGTGACATTCCTGATTCAGGAACCAGAACCCAAACTGGTGAGAACCAAACAGAAACAACATTTTTAGCTGTTCAGTCAGGAAGTCGATTATCTTGTCGGTTTAAAAAAAAAGGCTGGAGCTGCTTTTCCCAGAGGAGCTGAAAATCCCAGACACACCCAGGTTTACACACACACACACACACACACACCCAGGATTACACACACACACACACACACGTGTGTGTTCAGATCCTCACGTTTCCAGTATTCCCAGCCTGTCAGCACACGCCCGACATACTACATGTGTCACACCAGCAAAGTGATAAAAACACCTGAACATGAAACACGTTCCAGAATCCAGAACTATTTTTATTAGAGAAGTTACAATCCTTAAACAACATTTTAAACATTTATGACATTTACAGTCAATAAATGACCAAAAATCAAACAGAATATTTACAATAAATAAATAAACGTTTAATCAACATAAATATTAAGCCTGTTGGGATAGAAAATTCATTAATCATGATAACCTTTTGAGCATTTATTTATTTTATTAATGTCATTTTGTTGTAATTTATACCTTCAAAAATATTTTAAAAAATAATCTAAACTGAGGGAAACAATTTCCATTCTGCTCATCAATAATTTGACTTCTAAATCTATTAATTTCTGATTTTTATTTCTATTTTGTTTATTATTTTGGATACAAAGTTAAAGTTTATTAGCATTTAAAAGGGCAAAATGGTATCAAAACATTTAAATCATCATAATAATTAAATTAGTGGAACAATTTAACATTAAAAAATAGTAAAATATTAATTGTTACAATTTCATGTGTGCTCTTGTTTCTGTAGCCGATTTAAAACATGATTCTTTTGATTTTTAAGTTTCTAATCTCTAGAGATTATTAAAAATCAAACCAACTGCTTTCATTTGTTCTGTTCAAATGAATTATTCTGTAATTTCTGGAATAATCTGGTTCCATGTCGACATTCTGGTCCTTTCTAAATAGATTCTGATGTTTTCCAGAAAACGTCTCTAATCTAAAGCTGGGTTCGTTTCCACAAACTGAAATGTTTTCAGACAGAAGGAGCTGCTGGAGGTGAATGAATGAATGAATGAATGAATGAATGAATGTCTGCAGGTCTGAACATGAAACCACAGGAGAAAAATCTGAAAATGTTCGACTGGATGAACGAAACGAAGCTGCAGAGGTTTGGCGACCAGCGTCCAGACCAACCCGTTTAAAGGCCAAACGTCGTCATCCACTAAACAAAGCAAACAGCCGAACACAAAGCCCTGGGGCGCACCTCCACAAGACAAATATGCTTTCAGAGACCTGAAGGCACGAAGGCCGTTCCTCTTCCAGCAGCCGACGATCGGATCTGATTACAAACCAGGAAGTGAAAACCTTCAGGTAGCACAAACACCTGGATGCCTGCAGCCGTTTCTGAGCAAACCAGGAAATGTTCCAGTCGGAAAGTTTTTATCGCTCCTGCAAATCAGAGGGACAAACCAAACCTGCAGTTTCATTCAACCTGAATGGACTGAAGGCACAGAAACAGGAAAACAGGAACCTTCATGAGAAACTGATCGTTTACTGGAGCAAAACATCGTCTGACTTGTTCTCCAATCAGAGGATTTAAGGTCCAGATCAGCTGCATCTCTAATAAGAATATATAGAAAAAGTTCATTTATTTCAGTAACTATTTATCTACTAAGAGAAACAGAGATTAATTCCACACGGACTGAAGTTTTCAGGATTTATTTCTGGTCATTATGATGATTTTCTATAAACAGCCAATGAGAACAAGACATTTAAGATCAAAATATTAAACCAGAACAGCTAAAAATAAAACTTACATACAGAAATGTGAGCTGGAACCGATTGGCCCCGCCCCTAACAGTTTGGAAAAGTGGGCGGAGCCAAGACACGGTGAGGGGCGGGGCTAAGAGACCGTGAGGGGCGGGGCCAATCTTGTTTTCAACTTTCTCTCTATAATTAGCAACTTTTTAGATCCAGTGATTAATCTGGTGACCTTTTCTGCTGTTTTTGAAACTTTAAAAAATAAAAATTAAAAAATACGACTGCAGGAATCTGCAGCACTGACAGTTTTTCCAACTATTTAGTCTTAGATGTCACAATTTGAACCATTTAAGAGAAAATTAGACAATTTATCTGCAAAACATAAAATAATTTAATTTAGTTACTCTTGATGAAATGTTTAATGTCTGCCTAAAAGTCATTTTAAAAGGATTAATCTGAGAAATTAGCCTAATCCTAATATATAATGTGTTTGTGGAGATGCCTGAACATTTAAATACAAAAACAAGTGAAAATAAATTTCTGTTGTTCATCAGTAGCAGAGGCTCATAAATATCACAGTTTGGTTTGTCTTCGCACTTAAATCAAGAAAAATAACTTAAAATAAACATATTTTGTTTTTTTAATACATTTTTGAATTTACTGGAAGTTTGGTCAAATTATTAATGAATATAAAAGCAGGAAGAGCAAAAACTCTGGAAAAATGTGTGAATTTATTTTGAATTTGAATTTGTTTGTAAAGGAATCTATTTCTTCATCTCTGGGTCAAAATCTAAAATACTTTATTCAAACATAAACTGGACGAATCTAAAAAACTGTTTCTAATCAGTTAATTAAAACTTTAAAGCTCCAAGCCAACGCCGAGCCGAGCATCCAAGATGGCCGACACTTCAGGTACAAACCAACCAAACCCACCTGACACTCCGTCATTAAACTAGAGGCACAAACTGCAGCGAAACGTCGTCATGAACTTCATCACAAAAGGAAACCGCTTGGAAATCAAAACAGGTTTGTATCTTATTGAACAAATAATTTGATCCCGGTGAGTTGAGCGATATCAAAATCTTTCCTCGAATGCAAAGAAAATCTTTGTAGAGACCAGAAAGAAAATGTTTCATCCTCAAACGGAGTAAAAGCAAAATGATTCAGACGGGAGGCGAGGATCTGAAGGCGGCGCGTTTAAAGATAAAAATAAAACGTCAACTAAAAACAAACTGATTTAGCTGCTCAGAACCAGAACCAGCAGCCAGAACAGCCGGTCCCAGAACAGGTTCAGGTGTCTGGCTCGGGGCGTCGCCGTGGCAACAGGCGTCAGCAGCGAGGGAGGGGCGGAGCGACGCATACCTGCGTGACGACAGTGAAACCTGAGCGGACGCTGCCGGGCGGCTCAGGTGAGCAGAAAGAAGAAAACAGGCGAGGCGTTTTCCTCCTGCAGCGACTCGAACGCAGAGCTGAGGACAAATACGGAAACACAACAGAGGAAAAGTCTCTCCTGATCTCTTCTGTCTGTAATCCGGTTCTGGTTGCATTCATGTAAAATTAGAGGAGAAAACCTGAAATGACCTTCAAGTGAAAATAAAAACCAAAACATTTACAACAAAAAAACAGATAAAGGTCAGAAAGAGTCGACCTGTTACAGTAAATGTGGCTACACGATAAATAATCCCAGATGTTTCTGTGATAAATGATAATTCTGCTGCTTTCAGAACATTTTCAAGCAATTTAATAAAGCAAGTTTAATTTCTAATTAACATTCAAAATGTAAAAGATTTTAAATATTCAAAATAAATAAAAAAGACTGAAGACTTTTCCTCATCCAGTCTTAAAAACTTTAAATTAAAATTATATGGATCGTTTTCATTTATGATGCGATTTATTAATTTATTGTGACAGGATAATAATAAAGAAACATTTTTAAAAATCAGATCCAAAGAAAACCTCAGAAGGACGAAGAGGAAACCTGGAGTTTTTCTCCAAACTGGATCTGAAGAACATGAATGAATTTAATCTGTTTTCTTTTAACATGAAGAGTAAAAACCAAAACTTCAAACTCATTTCATCTCTTTCATAAAACGACATCAGTAATTTGTCCTCATGGAAAAGCAGAAATTTTACTTCAAAATTCATTTCACGGTTATTTTTTACTTTTCCAAACACAAGTAAAAAATAAAACATTACTTTAAAAAACGAGACAGAAAGAGAAACAAAGTTTAATTTCCTGTCAATGGAAAAAATACTAAATCTTTCTTGTATATTTTCCTAAAACATAAAATGAATTTCCAGCTGATCAAACTTTATAATATTTATTTAGCAAATTACTTTTATACATTTTCAGAGTAAAAAATAAAATTTTAACTCTTCAGAACTAATATTCCACACCTGAATCCCTACAACTGAAATACATTAAATATTTGTCCTGAACTGTTTTATTAAAAAAAGAATTCATTAAAAATAAAAGAGGAATCACATCAGCCTTCTTTCAACCAGCTGATAAGCAGTGTGCAGCAGCAGATTGGATTCTCTTTTTAAACTCCAACAAAACAAGCTGCAAGTTTACAATTAATTGGAGATAATTATTGCGACTCAGGTTATTTTACCGCGTTTTAAAACGTTGAGAGGAAAAACGAGGCGTCAGAAACCCGGTCAGCGTTTCGGTTTCAGTGAAGAGAAACTGAAAAGAGACGACCCAAACGCCACGACCCAAACGAGACGTCCGAAACGCCACGACCCAAACGAGACGTCCGAAACGCCACGACCCAAACGAGACGTCCAAAACGTGACGACCCAAACGAGACGTCCAAAACGTGACGACCCAAATGAGACGTCCAAAACGTGACGACCCAAATGAGACGTCCGAAACGTGACGACCCAAATGAGACGACTGAAACGAGACGACCCAAATGAGACGTCTGAAACGTGACGACCGAAACGTGACGACCGAAACGAGACGACCCAAACGAGACGACCCAAACGAGACGACCCAAACGCGACGACCCAAACGAGACGTCCGAAACGAGACGACCCAAACGAGACGACCCAAACGAGACGACCCAAACGTCACGACCCAAACGAGACGACCCAAACGTCACGACCCAAACGTCACGACCCAAACGCGACGACCCAAACGTCACGACCCAAACGAGACGACCCAAACGTCACGACCCAAACGTCACGACCCAAACGCGACGACCCAAACGTCACGACCCAAACGCGACGACCCAAACGAGACGTCCGAAACGAGACGACCCAAACGAGACGACCCAAACGAGACGTCCGAAACGAGATGACCCAAACGAGACGACCCAAACGAGACGTCCGAAACGAGATGACCCAAACGCGACGTCCGAAACAAGACGACCCAAACGTCACGACCCAAACGAGACGACCCAAACGCGACGTCCGAAACAAGATGACCCAAACGCGACGTCCGAAACAAGACGACCCAAACGAGACGACCCAAACGTCACGACCCAAACGAGACGACCCAAACGTCACGACCCAAACGTCACGACCCAAACGAGACGACCCAAACGTCACGACCGAAACGAGACGTCCGAAACGAGACGACCCAAACGTCACGACCCAAACGAGACGACCCAAACGTCACGACCCAAACGAGACGTCCGAAACGAGACGTCCGAAACGAGACGTCCGAAACGTCACGACCCAAACGAGACGACCCAAACGTCACGACCCAAACGAGACGACCCAAACGTCACGACCCAAACGAGACGACCCAAACGAGACGACCCAAACGTCACGACCCAAACGCGACGACCCAAACGCGACGTCCGAAACGAGACGACCCAAACGAGACGACCCAAACGTCACGACCCAAACGTCACGACCCAAACGAGACGACCCAAACGCGACGTCCGAAACGAGACGACCCAAACGAGACGACCCAAACGTCACGACCCAAACGAGACGACCCAAACGTCACGACCCAAACGTCACGACCCAAACGAAACGACCCAAACGTCACGACCCAAACGAGACGTCCGAAACGAGACGTCCGAAACGAGACGTCCGAAACGAGACGTCCGAAACGTCACGACCCAAACGAGACGACCCAAACGAGACGACCCAAACGTCACGACCCAAACGAGACGACCCAAACGTCACGACCCAAACGTCACGACCCAAACGAGACGACCCAAACGTCACGACCCAAACGAGACGACCCAAACGAGACAACCCAAACGAGACGACCCAAATGAGACGTCCGAAACGAGACGACCCAAACGAGACGACCGAAACCAGCTTCAGATTCAGATTCAGAGTCTAAATCAAAGTTTTACTCACAGCCGGAGTCCAGAGAATGAACCCAGAGCAAGGCAGCGAGCGTCGGTTAAATCACAAACAGAACCAGAACAGAACCGCCAGCAGCTCAGGGCCCGGCTGCTGCAAACTGGATTTGAATGTTTATTTACATGTGTTGCCCGGCGCCATATGTAAAGAGCAAATTGCAAATACAAAAAGTAAATAAAATGACTGACTTTAATTTTACTTCCTTATGCAACCAACGTGTTGCTGCATTTGTTTGTCAATAAAAAAATATTCCCCAAAAAATATTTCCCATTAATAACAAGGAAATGTAATTGTATTCTAATTTTGGTTCCAACAACTTTTTGCCTCAAATAAATATTTTTTTACAGTGTTGACCAGCAGGTCTTCTGGTTTCCGTGTCACGCCGGGTTCCTGCTTTGTTTATGTGAAAACATCTCTCAGGTGAAAGCGAGTAGAAATTTGTTTCTGTAAAGTAAAACTGGAAAAGGGGCGGAGCTTCAGATCTTTCTCAGGTTTTTTTTTCCTCCGACCTCTTGACCTCCAACCAGTCGCTCCATTTGCCTCTCAGCTCCTGATTTAAATTCTACGTCTTGGAGTTTTCCATAAAGATGGAAAACATTTCACTAAACAAAATCTGCTGCAGAGGAGGCTTGTTTATGGAGCAACATCGCTGTCGAACGGAGGCGCGAGGTTCAACAGGCAGGTCAGCTTTAAGGTGAAAAAATGACCCTGAAACCGTAAAACCAACCAAGTATTTTAGTTTCCATGGAGACGAAGAGGATAACTAGGAACAAACTGGCAAAATACTTAAAAAAAATAATCCAGCTCAGATTTGTTGAAGTGGGGTTCTGTTGTGATGTCATACGGAGTCAATATCTTACAACGTTCTGTTGGTTTTCAGAAAATCTTTCTAAGCAAACAGATTTTAACGTTAAACAAAAAAAGCCAACAGAAACAGAAAACTCTGATTTTTTATTAAAGACTTCAACATGCCAGATTTCTGATTAGATATTTTTGTTTATTTTCCTTAAATTCAAAGTTAATTCTTGTACAAATTGATAAAAAAGGAGGTAAAAATAATGTAGTTCAGTCATTTAAGAAGCAGAAATTTGTTTGATACGTCAAAAGTTTTGCATTTTGTGCAGAATAACAACATCCTGTTTCAAGGCCAAAATCCATTAAAACGACTCTGAGCCTGAGAGGAAAAGTAATCACACCCCTTTAAGAACAAAGACTTACCGCCGATAAACCACTTTATTTTTAAAGTTGGGATTTACTTCACTTCCACTCTAAACCAGCTTCAGTGCTAAACTGGTAGCAGTAATTATTCAACACCAGTTCTTTGTTTTTCCAGTGAAGAAAAGTCTTCACCCCCTAAAAAAACGAGTAAAAACTCGGCACCAATCTTCTGCCGTACCAGAGGAAAGAACCAGCTGCAGCCAATCAGGAAGCAGCTCCACGTTTTAAACAGGGTTCAAAAACTGAAAACATTGTTTAAATGGGTCAGCGTGTCGCTTTGAGCAGAACCCCGTCCAGAGAAACCGGTTCTGACCCGGTTCTTCAACATGGCGATGGCAAATCTTGATCTAAAAAACGTTTCATGCTGAAATCAGCAGAAAACATGAAGGAAAAAACCCCAGCATCAGTTTGTGAGCTGAAGCTCACCTGGAGGTTTGTGACCTTTGACCTTAAAATGGACTCCTCCTCAGTGACGTCTAAGACTCTTTAGCAGTTAGCATCTGGTGCCAAAAGAACCAGTTACTATTACTGTGTGATTACTTTTTCCACAGTCAGGCTGCTTTAGGAAGATTTATTTTATTTTATTTTATTTTTGTTGCCTTAATCTCATAAAGTTTGACAAAAACTAAAAGTAGAAGAAAGGAGAAAATAGTTTTTCACAGATCTGTAACTCATTGAAAATGATTTTAGTTTGTTTGGTCTTGGATCTTTTTAGATTCTCTGTTGAGAATTAATTCCTGTTTTCAAACCTGAAAATGTCTAAAGTTACCAGCTGCCAGTAGGATATTTACTACTAACAACCTTCTCACAGAACCCCACTTTCAAAACAAACCAAAACTAAACATTTATATGCTAGATATGTTTTTGGTCAACTTGTTCAGATTAACCAGTAGCTCAGATTAGAGCTAATGGATCTAAACTGAATCCGATTAGAGAGTTTATTGGTAAGATATTGATTACTTATAAACTCTCTACCAAAGCCAACTAAAAAAAGGCTTGACTGAAGGTCCAGAACAAATCTGAAGTTATTTAGATGAAAACCTGTAAATATTTAAATGCAATCATGTGTTCACTGCATTTCTTTCTTAGAAATAAACACAACAAATGTTTTCCTTCCAATTAATTTTCCACACGTGTTAAAATACAAAACAAATACCAGACATCTTGTCATTTGTGGTCAGTATTTTTCCCTGAGTCATCGTTGTTTAACAAATATTTCTATAATAGAAAACAATAGAAAATCATCTACAGAAAATTTAACATGAGTCGTTTTCTGATAAACTAAAAAATTAAAAATGATTTAAATCAACCTTTCAGAAACCTGCAGAGTAACAAACATACGAACATTTTTCTCAAATAAATACAACATATAGAGTTTTTTAAGGGTGGAAAATCTCAAAGCAATTCAGAGAAAATAAAATTACAATGTTAGGAAAACTGTCCAGAATTTAGTTTTAAAAACAAGAAAGGAGGAAAAACTCAGAAAGATCATGTTGGATTAGATTATGTTTCATCTTCAATCTGGTTCCTTCAGCAAGAATTAATTCCTGTTTTCAAACCAGAAGATGTTTACAGCTACAAACTGCCAGTAGGATATTTACTACCTACGACCGACCCGCAGAACCCCGAGTACAGAACTAATTTTATTATTATTTATTATTTTACAGAACAAATAAAAAGGATTGTGTTGAATATGTTTTGGTGTTTCAGCTCAGATGAAAACTAATGTCTCCAAACTGAAGATGATTATTGAATTTACAGTTAAAATATTGAAACTTTTTGTTTTATGACATCATCAGTGCTGCTGATGTTTGCAGTAAAAGTTGCTGTTTGATCGTCTGTTGATTTTGTGAATTATTTGCTCTTCATAACACCTGGCTAAATAAAAACTTCAACTCTCCACCATGTCCCGATGTTGAGTTTATTCAACATATATTCAATCATTTTAAAATAGTTCAACGTTTTTCCTTCCAATTAATTTTCCAGACGTGTAACCAAATAAAAGAACAAATACCGATTATCTTGATTATTGTTTAACAAATATTACTGCCAAAAATAGAAAATCATCTACAGCTACTGTAAACTAACATCATTCATTTTAAAGAACGATTCGCTTTCTGACATCTGAGATTAGATTTAAAAATAAAAATCTCAAAGATATAAAAATATATTTAGATCTTAAAGGAACAAAAAAACATTTTCCACCAATAAATAACTGAAAGTTATGAAGATGGATGAAAATGCAGGAAAACATCTGAACTCAAAATCCATCAGGATCAGAACCGGAACAAACCCAGTTTAACCAACTGGTTCTACTGGAACACAAATCTTTTATTCTGACCTTTAGGGTCCAGAACCATGACCCCATCCCAGAACCGAACCGGACCAGAACGTCCAGGCTTCATCGAGTTCGGTTTCTAAAGTTATTAAATGTGTAACTATGAAGCTAAAATAAGAACCGTCCATCAGAACCGAGTCGAACCAGAGTTCCTACAGGTGAAGCGCCGAACTTTCCCGCGTTCTGGGTTTTTATTTTTTTATTTTTAACTTTAAGCTTCAACAAAACATCGAAACATGAAGGGAAACACAGAGACTCTCACCCAGAGATGAGTAGAAGTTCTGGTGAAGCTCGCAAGGCGGTTCTGCTCGGTGTTTGGTTCCGCTGTGTCACCGAACCATGTTCGTTCCGATCCGCGGCTCCTCTTCCTGCTCCGGAGCCTCTTCGTGGCTCCCCGCCCCGATTCACGCCGCCCTCCCCCTGCTGCGTCCCGCACAAACCTGCCGGACCGGTCCGACGCCTCCGGGCCAGAAACAACAGGCGGCCTGTGAGCGGAACCGCGGCGGAAACACCGCGGTCACGTGACACGCAGGTGAAAGGCGGTAATTGGATTCTTAATTAGACCAGGTGTTGGGCTGTGGGCGGAGTCAGAAAAGATTCATGTTTTCTTCTTTTGGCAGAAATTATTGTTAGAAAAGCGCATTATAAATATTAAAAACGAATTAATTTCTGACAAATAACTCAGAAATGTTCTAGAAATAAAAAATCTGGGTTTAAAAAGTGAAAAAAATCCTAGAAAGATCAAAAATGTTGAAATTAATCTCAGAATTTTAAAAACGAGGAAGTTTCAGATCAGCTGGAACTACTAGAAAAACCAGAAGTTTTAACATTTTCTCAAAAAGTTTTCTAAAATAAAAAAAGCTCTGAGTTTCAAAAGTAAACATTTGATAGAAAACGTTGCTAGAGAACGAAGGACATTTTCAAATTAACCTAAAATGTTTTCTAGAAAAAAAAAACAAGGAAATTTGAGTTTGAAAGTTTTTAAAATCAAAATTTTTAAACATTTTTGGTAGATACGTTTTTTTCTATCATTTTCTTTTTTTTACTTTTGTAGCTCAAAACAATATTTTCTTTGGAGGAAGTCTACTAAAGTATTATTTGTTGTCTTCTATAGATCCAGTCAAATATATGGATCAATATATTGGAGTGGAATTAATTCCTATATCTGACATTGATTTTTGTCTTTAAGAAACTGAGATCTAATCTAACATTAGTTGAGATTTAATCTTTAATAATCTCCATTAAACGTTAAACACGTTAAACACTCTACTGGTTTTAATGGTTCAGGAAGTTCTGCAGTTTGAACTGGACCCACCAGGTCTGTGCTGTGATGGATCCAAAAAGATCCAGGAATTTATCAGGAATTAACTTGATCTCTATAAAAACAGGAAGTGAACATAAATACTGGAAACAAAGAACCAGAAAAACAGACAATATATTCATTTTATTAACAGTTTGGTTTCTGTTATCTTAAAGTTTTTATTCTTGATCACTTCGCTTCTTCTTCTTGATTTTTATTGGTGGTTGTGAATCCATGCAGACCCGGTTCTCTTCCATCCCAGTTGAAATGGTTTGGACCTAATGGTTAGACTGGAGTTTTTACCTTTGGCTGAGATTGTTGAGATAATCAAATCATCTGGCCAAGTTCAGCTTGAAGAACTCAGATAGTTTCAATAAATGGGAAGAACCGTGTAGGTTCTGCAAATTTATTGGAGCAAAAAATTTCAAGATGGAATCTGAAACTAAAGATTCAATCCGATACCAAATTAGTATTGATATTGATATTTTGGATCGATCCTCCCGTCTCTAGCAACAATATAATATAATAGAATATAATAGAATAGAATATAATTACTTTATTCATCCCAGCAGGGAAATTACTTCGCAGTTACAGCATAGAGACAAGACACAATAACAACCACCACTGAGTAGCAATTGTAGACAAAATAAAAAAAATATATAAAATGCTATAAATTGTAAAAATATGAAATGCTGTTAATATAAAAGGCAACTTAAGAGCAGTCCTTGCAAAGACTTAAAAAAAATGCAGATATGTACAGCTCAGTCCAAAAGCCCGGACCCCCCCCCCCCACCGAATCCAATGAGAAGTGTGTCCAAACTCCTGGTCTGCACTGTATATGTAAATATACTGTATGTACAGCAGTGTGCCACAGTGCAGTTGTGCAAAATCGGACTGATTAGTGCAGAACAATGATTTAGCTTTTATTGTACAGTGAGATGGCATGTGGCAGGAAGGATTTCCTGTATCTGTCCCTACGACAGCGGAGCTGGAGCAGCCTATGTGAGAAGGTGCTCCGCTGTCTGTCCACTATGTGGTGGAGAGGCTGCTGTTTATTGTCCATAATAGACAGAACCTTCTTCAGTGTCCTCCTCTCCACCACAGTTTCCAGGGACTCCAGCCTTAGTCCCAGTACAGAGCCAGCTTTCCTGATGATTTTGTCTAGTCTATTAGAGTCGCTGGCTCTGATGCTGCTTCCCCAACACACAGCAGCAAAGAAGATGGCGCCGGCAACAACACTGTGATAAAAGGTCTCCAGCATCTTGCTGCACACATTGAAGGATCTCAGCTTCCTTAAAAAATAGAGTCTGCTCATCCCCTTCCTGCACACAGCGTCAGTGTTAGATGCCCAGTCCAGTCTGTTGCCGATTACAACTCCCAGGTATTTGTAATCCTCCACCACCACTTCCCCTTTGACCTTTAGTGGCCGTGAAGGTATCTTCTTCCTTCTGAAGTCAGTCACCATCTCTCTGGTCTTACTAATGTTGAGCCTCAGGTGATTCTGGTCAGACCACTCCACAAAGCTGTCCACCAGTGTCCTGTACTCCCCCTCCCCTCCATCCCCTATACACCCGACAACCGCTGAGTCATCAGAAAACTTCTGTAGGCGACATGACTCAGAGTTGTACAGGAAATCAGTGGTGTACAAGGTGAAGAGAAAGGGAGAAAGCAGAATGCAGTATTAATCGTAAACTGTAAATAAAGTTAATTTTCTACATGTTACAGAATATTGTGAGGGCCTGTGGATCAATAAGCTTCAATTTCTCTTTACTTTTAATAGAAATAGTAATTAAAAATCACATCCAAACTTCCAATATAGTAAAATAGGCTGAAATGTAGCTTCACACAATGACCACCAGAGGGCAGCAGCACACAACAAAACCCAGCAACATTCCAACAGAGACACCTTCCTGGTTGCTACTGGATCCAAACGCTTCCAGATTCAGACACTCAGTTTTCAGTCAAAGGAACCGAGACGCTTCATAACGAAAGGAAAAAATAAATTCTGTCTTTCTTGGTTCAAAACGAAGCCCGGAGCCTGAGGGCAGAGCGAGGAAATGCATCAGACTGGTGAGTCAGACATGTGACTGCTGGCACTGAATGTGTTCAGGTTGATGTGAGGAAAAACAAAAGTGAGTTTCTCATTAATTCACCATCATGTAGTTACAGAAGGACGTTAATAAACACTGAACTGTTCAAGTTTACTCATATTTTCCCTCAGAGCTGCTCTCGATGTCTCATGGTGGATTTTTCTCCAGAAGCTTCTGAAGGTATTTTAACGTTTTCTGTTCATCCTTGGCTGTTTTATTAAAATACCATCTTCAGCAGATCAACAGCAGGTCCAGTAAAACTCTGACAATGATTCTGAAAATGATTAGAGGCGGGACTGAAAAGTCCTGAGGAAACTTTCTGAAGACTTAAGAAGCAGGATGGGTTGAAAATATTACAAGAAAGACTGTTTGAAAAAAAAGCTAAGAAAATTTTACGTTGTTTTCCCTCCTGATAGTCCGGTAAACTCGGTTCTATTGGGACCAAAACGGCAACATCTGCTCCACCTCCAGCTGCTGTGGAGTCAACCTGTTCCCCTCCTGGCCTGTGGGGGCGCTGCACCAAGAACCACTGAAGGAAACGACACAAAAACCACTGAAGACACTGAGAGCAACTTCCTTCTTCACCAGATGGAAACAAGATGGAGGCGTCAGATTTTAGAAGCTGTACGATTAGTCCTGCCATTTCTTACACCATCGCTAGACTAGCATGTTTGTTTTGGTTGAATTTACCCAGAATCCCCTGCATTGTAGTCCACTTCCTGCTTTTGGAGCGGTCTCTGGCCCGCTTGGCGTTCACATATGCATTCAAATCGCACCAGAGTTTGAAACGTGTTTAGCTTTAAGCTACAGCAGGTTCTTCTCCTCCAGCCCAGCAATGAGGCCCAGAGTCGCTGTTCAGCTGGGTCCAAATGGTTCCTATCGGACCGGTTCTGGTTCACGGTTCTGGGGTTTGATTCAAACGGGCTGAACGGGTCTGAATGCACCTTCATCTGCTACCTAAAACCCCAGAAGGTTGTTGAATTTCTAGCTTATTTATGTTGAATTTTTATTTTATTTATGTAACTTCATCCCTGGTGCCGGACTATTTGCTGCCAACACAAACTTTTACTGCACAAAGGAGGAACCAAAGGTCAAATGTGAAATCCTGAGTGGGAGGTTAGAAATCTTCCTGACTCTAATGTTGATCCTCTGAGGCTGTTCTTCCCGTCCTGCAGGAAAAACCCGGAGATTTACGGCTGCAACTGGAAAATGGAGCAGTGAGAATGTTGGCCAGCAGGGGGCAGCAGTGGTCAGTGGTTTTACTGGTTCTCCTCCATTGTTTCTCTGTTGCTCTGGGATTTTCAGGTTGAAGCTTCAGCAGCTCAGGATGCAGAACGATCAGGTTTAAACAGAGTTCAGCAGGGACCCATACTACCAACACCACCCAATACTACCAACACCACCCAATACTACCGACACCACCCGTTACTATCAACACCACCTGTTACTATCAACACCACCCAATACTACCGACACCACCCGTTACTATCAACACCACCCAATACTACCAACACCACCCAATACTACCGACACCACCCGTTACTATCAACACCACCCGTTACTACCAACACCACCCAATACTACCAACACCACCCAATACTACCGACACCACCCGTTACTATCAACACCACCCGTTACTATCAACACCACCCAATACTACCGACACCACCCGTTACTATCAACACCACCCATACTACCAACACCACCCGTTACTACCAACACCACCCGTTACTACCAACACCACCCAATACTACCGACACCACCCGTTACTATCAACACCACCCATACTACCAACACCACCCGTTACTACCAACACCACCCAATACTACCAACACCACCCGATACTATCAACACCACCCATACTACCAACACCACCCCATACTACCAACACCGCCCATTACTACCAACACCACCCGATACTACCAACACCACCCGTTACTACCAACACCACCCCATACTACCAACACCACCCCATACTACCAACACCACCCGATACTATCAACACCACCCCATACTACCAACACCACCCCATACTACCAACACCACCCAATACTACCAACACCACCCGATACTACCAACACCACCCCATACTACCAACACCACCCGATACTATCAACACCACCCCATACTACCAACACCACCCCATACTACCAACACCACCCGATACTACCAACACCACCCATTACTACCAACACCACCCGTTACTACCAACACCACCCCATACTACCAACACCACCCAATACCACCAACACCACCCGATACTGTCAACACCACCCGACACTACCAACACCACCCGATACTACCGACACCACCCCATACTATCAACACCACCCGTTACTATCAACACCACCCGATACTACCAACACCACCCCATACTACCGACACCTCCCCATACTATCGACACCACCCGATACTACCAACACCGCCCGATACTATCAACACCGCCCGATACTATCAACACCGCCCGATACTATCAACACCACCCGATACTACCAACACCACCCCATACTACCAACACAATCAACACCATCAATCGAGTGAAGCTAGCATAAAAACTTAAGGAAGTTATGTTGAATTTGATAATTTCTAATGTTGATGGAAAAGCCACTAATGACTGCAAGATGATCAGGTGCTGTGGCTACAGAACATTCCCACATCATCATCCCTCCTCTACCGTGCTTTATGCTTTATAACTGATAAAAGCTGTTTCTGATGCTGGACATCAGAGGACTTTTGTCTTGGTCTTCTGCGTATTCCTGACCCACGTTAACGCTCTCAGGAGTTTTAAACGGTTTATTTTACAGAAACTCAGGTGACTTTAATCATAACTCTGCTGCTTTTTTAGAGACAAATCAACCTCAAAGAGTTGGACAGGGAGGTTCGTCTCATCAGTTCAGGTTGTTTAATTTCCACGAGGAAAGCCGGGCTAATTGGCTGTCAGGTAGCGAGCGCCGCGCTGACGGATCCGTTCTGGACCCATTTTGAAGAAGATTAGCAAAGCGCAGCGGCAGAATGTCTGAGCTGTGATCCAGAATGACCAGCAGGAAATCACTAAAGACTGGAAGTTTAAATCTGCAGAACAGGGAACATTTAGAAAACCTGCAGAGTACTTCAACTCGCTTTTCTTTTACATAAACTCTGCAGTACAATAACTTAAAATAACCATCGGAGTCCTGCTGCAGGGAAAACACTTCTGAGCCGAGATTCCCAGGGGGAAGTTTCATCATCCCAACACAGAGAGAAAATAACCAGCAGCCATCAGAGTCATCGCAAGTTTGAACCAAATATAAAATGATGAAAAACCTAAAGAGGATTTTTCTTCTGTTTAGTTCAAACCCAGTTTGTTTTCTTGGACTGGGGCTCCGGTTTCTCCTGCAGGGAAGCAAGAACATTTGTGTTATCAAATTATCAAATAAATTTATGATTCAGTACATTTAAAAAAGAAACATTAAACTTAACTCAGCTGTTTTTCTGCATTGTATCGGCTGATATTAAACCTCAGATATCGGTATCGGAAGTAAAAAACATCAATAACTAATTCATTGTGAAAACGATTAATCAAAATTCTTATTATGATAAGAAATTGATCTCCATAAATGCCCAGCCTTAGTTTGGGATGCAGTCAAGACACCGTCGTTTTGAGTAGAAATTCATTTCACAGCCCGCCGCGCCGCGCCGCCATGCGGCTAGCAGAGCGGCGGCTAGCAGAGCGGCGCGCTGCATACTGAGCGGGACTCAGAAAAACCAAAGGTCAAAAACTCTCCACGTCTCGTTCCCTCACAACCAGGGATTCCCTGCACTCATAAAACGGCTTTTAACCTTGCCCGGGCCTGAAGGAGAGCTTCACAATTCAGTGCCGATCCATCGGGCGCGGCTGCATCCAGCCCAGACTGCATCCAGCCCAGACTGCATCCAGCCCAGACTGCATCCAGCCCAGACTGCATCCAGCCCAGACTGCATCCAGCCCAGACTGCATCCAGCCCAGAGTGCATCCAGCCCAGACTGCATCCAGCCCAGACTGCATCCAGCCCAGACTGCATCCAGCCCAGACTGCAGCCATTAATGCAGCGAGTCGCAGCAGGAAGTGGTCAGCATGCAGAGGAAGCCTGGCAGATACAGTGAAAACTGGGAGGAAGCTGATATAATTCACTTGTCAGGATCCATTAAGGCTAGACTGGTGCCACACACACACACACACACACACACACACACACACACCCCTACATACACACACACACGCACACCCCTACCCTCCCCCCCACCACACACACACACACACCCCGACACGCACAGACATATACACACACACACACACACATTTTTAATTCCAGAATCTCATTTCAGATCTGATTAATTACTCTCTCACGCTTGACAAAGAAAATCAGCAGCAAAACTGAAGGGATTAGCAGAGAAACACACACACATTCACACACACACACACACACACACGCACACACACATTCACACACACGCTGCATGAATTATTCATCTTGTTTAGTTTTGTTTTCAGTCTTAAATTGAAAATGCGACACAGTGTTACAAACAAAGCTCTGTCACCTGAACTCTGTGTGTCGCAGCGACTCCATCTGAGTCAAATCAGCATAAAAATCTGATTTCTGAGATGTTTCCAGTCAATATCAACTGTTAATGCAGCAGCAGATCAGGCCACAACCTGTCAGCGCCCTCTACAGGACGGAAATGATCAGCACAGGAGGATTCTGGGTAGGAACGACACGCCGACGCCGCTAGAATCAGACGTACAATCCAAAATGGAAACTCATAATTCAATGTTGTGATATAAATTTCCACTAAAACTTTCAATGATGCAAAGACCTTTCTGATCCCAAAGTCAAAAATGTGAAAGAAAAACTCAGAAATTTTGAGATTAGTATCAGAAATTTCCTAGAAAAAACTCGAAAATTTCTAAATTTGAAAAGTTGAATTTTTGCACCAAAAAAAAAAAAAAAAAATGAAAGAATAAATTTCTGAACAAAATCTGAAAATATTTTATATCGAAAAACTCGGAAATTTTCTGAGTTTTAAAAGTAAAAAACTTTCAATGTTAGTAACAGAAAATTTCCAAAAGTTTTCTACTTTTCAAAACCTTTTCTTCTTTTCTAGAACGTTTGAAAGAATAATCTAAAATATCTGAGTTTTAAAAGTAGAAAAATTCCTAGAAAAAAATAGATAATTTGATATCAGAAATTTTGAAGAAAAAACATTGAAATTTCTGACATTTTTGCTAGAAAAAAAAATAAAATTTGGGTTTAATCTCAGAAATTTTATATAAAAAATTTTCTGAGTTTCAAACTTTTATTTTATTTACTTTTGAAACTCAAATTTCAATGTTGTCGCGAGAAAAATTCTGAGATTAATGTCAACATTTTTTTGGAAGAAATTTACTCCTCCTTTTATTTTTCTATCTACAAAGGTCCTGATACATCATCATAACTTTTATCTTTACTGATTAAAGATTTTAATTATTTACCCAAGTAAATAATTCAGTAAAATTATTCCTAAAAGTATATTCTCCCAAAAAATTACTCAAGTAAATGCAACAGAGTAAATGTAGCTGTTCTGAAGATGCTTTCATCATTTCCATATAATTCACAGAAGAGAATATTTAATATAAGGTCAAATTAGAAATTCTCTTTAATGTTTTCGTTGGCTAGCCTCTCTCTGTTTCCTGATTAAAACGGTAAATCCAGAATAATCTTACCTGTATTTCCTCACACCTACCAATATCTGTCCCTCTGTTGTAAAAAAATAAAATAAATCTTTTAGTTTTTTAAAATCTGACAGTTTTAATAAAGATGAACACCGAAGAGCAGAGCAGCCTTTAACGAGTCTACTCCGACATTACTTGATGTATTTTCTGACTGTTTCCAGGTTTTTCAAAGCGTAGAAGAAGAGCACCTGCTGCCTGTTGTGTCTGTGGGGCTCAGCACCGCCCCCTATCAGTGAGGAACGGTACTTCCTGCCGCATCCTGCGCATTTTCACTGCGCCGATCAGGAAGTCTAAATATATCACACACATTATTTAGACAGACTGTGAAACGTTAACATATGTAGAAAATGCATCATTAAACAAGTATACTGGCGATATTAACAGCAACGAGGAAGCGCCAACTTCCTCCTTCATTCACTTTGTGTCACAGCGCCCCCAGAGGGGAGGCGCAGAACTGCATGACCCCGGACTCCTTTCATGGAAATAAAACGATTTTGACCATAAAAATGCTGATTAAGACATAAATTTGTAGAAAAATCAATGTTAGCATCTATTTTACTTCTTGTGTACAGTGAACAGTTCTTTGAAGGGAACTGTTCACTCCGAAAAGCCATTCAGATGATTCATTTTTGAAAATGTACCTTTTTCAAACAGCAAACCATTTTAACGTTGTATGTTTCATATTAGATGAGAGATCCTGGCATTTCTTGGTGAAATTATCAAAACAAGTTGAATCATCTGTATTTATATTTTTATTAAGAAGTGCAAAATAAAAACAATATAAAATGTCATGTAAAGCTGCATTCAGTAACACGTTGAAAAGTGAATTTGTTTTTGTAACTCAGTTTACAAACTTATGTTTTTAAGCCTTTATTTGTGGTAATTATGATGATTTTAAGTTGCAGGAATAAAAACATGACATTTAAGATTAGCATATTACATCCAAACTATAAAAAATAATTATAACGATAATAAATAAAATAAATAAATAATAAAATAAATAATCTGACAAACGACTCACTGGAATGCATATTCTAATTTATCAAATATTACTCTATACTGTAAAAAAATTAAGCATATAATATCTAAATGTTGTTTGTATTGATAACATTTTTGTATTATTTATAACATAGAACCAAAATAAAGAATTATACCATTATCCTTCATATTATTGTATTTATTCGCCTATATAATTTTAATTATATAAGTGTGTAGAGCATAAATCAGCAAAGTCATGAAAAACCAAATGAATGTTCAGTCCATCGTTCAGGGTAAAGAACTGTTCAAAAGAATCGTTTTACATCAGCCATCAAAGTTTTTAGATCATTTCAGAAACTCATTTATTTTATTATTCATCACTCAAATGAAACATTTTTTGTTCGTTCTTGTAGTTTTGATGATTACAGAGAAGAAAAACTCATTTTAAACAGAAACGTTTGTATTTTGATTCTTTCTCCGCCCCAGCAGGTTCCGTCTGTGTCTCATTAAACGGCGTCAGAATGAAGGACCGGCCATAATCCATTACCTCGCTGCCACAGCGGCTGCCACTCCATGAAAATGATTCCTGAACTGGTTTCATGGCTCATTATGAACCTGTGACCTCCAACTGAACAACTGTCCTCTGAGAAAATCATTTTACCCTGAACAGCGTGAGAAGTTCTCATCATGACGATGGATTCACCGAGTGGCTTCCAGTCAAACCTTCAGCGAGAAACAAACACAGAGCCAAAGGTTCCTGAGTCCTCACTTTATTTTATTACCTTTTTTCATCGTGATCCCAACCAGCCAGTTGATATCAAACGGCTCCAATGAATCTAATTTTTGACCCAAACTCTTGTTCAGAAATAATTCATCTATTCATTAGTAAACTGAGCAAATAAACCCAAAAACTAAATTAATTTAAACATAAAATGTGTTCAACGATGATCTGCAACAACAATAAAGCAGGTGAAACTCAGGGAATAAAAACTCAAAAGTAAAATTTCCACAGTTGTTGATCTGAGATCATTTATAAAAATCAGTTTCTATCTGCAGATTTACATCATTCAATCTATGAAGTTTATTGTGAAAATCAACAGATCCCTGCACCTTTTTGCACTAATGCATAATTGTGAATTTATTGTAAAATTTCCTCCAAAATGGTCAAACCGTTGGGTTGGAGTGATGCTAACTCCCACCTGCAGGTGGCAGCATTTCTTCTGAAAGTACTGCTGCCTCAGCGGTTCTTCATGTTAAAGTTTATCTGTGATGAACATGGAGAGAAACAAAAAGTCACATTTAATGTCACACATAAGTGCAAATATTGCTACATTTCTTGGCACCAAAAAATTTATTATTGTGAGAGCAAAAAATCACAAAATCTTTTAGAAGTTGATCAATGGGAGGAAAGGTTGTCAAATACAGACACAGCTATTCAATAATAGATTTGATCAATATGCGCTGCCACAGCCGGCCCTCTGAGGTCACTCATGATCTGGATTTTGGCCAAATAAAAATCGATTTGACTCGAGTCTCCCACTGGGACACGAGTCATCGCAGTTCTTCCTTCCAGATGATTCTCCAACAAACTCGCAGCTCCTTCTCTTTGGGCGTTCGCCAGTTCTTCCCCAGTCTGGATCGGACAGATTTGTCTGAATTTGCAGATTCTACGCGGTTCTTCCGGTTTATTGGAGCAACTTCTGAGTTTTTCAAGCGGAACATAACCAGGTGATTTGATTGGTTTGTTGATTGGTCCATAGACTGAGCAAAGGCGGTAAACATCTCCATCACCATTTTCAATCTTTAACTAGACCATTATCGAAGATCGAACCCAAAACTCCAAACCTTTTGATCAACTGTGGAGGAAGAGAACAAAGTGGGTGAACAAATACACCAAAAGATTTCAGAGAAACTGGGAAATGTTACAAAATGAACAAAGTGAAGTTAGTGGAGAGTCAGATGTGTCTGCTGAAAACCTCATGGGAAACATTTCTATTTAAATACACTCTGCAGTCCAAGTTTTACCTCGACTTGAGTTCTGAGTTCTGCATTTAGACTGAGAGGACGGATCGCTGTCAGACCCACATGGCGACTTCTTAAGTCAGAGCAGGACTGATCTCACCTCCTATTATTCAGCTGTGAGAGAATGAACTGAATCAGCCGCTGTCTGCTGCATGATTAAAATGTGATGTGAAATGTTCTGACAGCTGTAATTTCCCTGTTCCAGAACGCGAGGCCAGCGAAGTCACAATGTTCATCATGCTGCGCGTCAGCATTTCACCTGCAGAAGAACAGCTGAACTCTGTACCAACGTCAACGAAGGTCAGTCAGCAAAACAAACCTAACTAGATCTTAGACAACTAGAGTCTGAGCAGTAGAGGTGGCTGAACATCTACAGAAATATGAGAATCGCTGGGTCGTCGAAATCTGTCAAGTACAAATTTAAAACTGACAGTTTATGAAACACTGACGAAAGATTAAAATTAAAGATGAACCAGCTGTTCTAATGGATCTACTGTCTGGATCCTGCAGGTTTATGGACATTTTGCCAGATCCAGTTGACTGTAGCAGAATATTGATTAACTGCTGATTGTCCACATTAAGCAGAAACAAGAAGCTGTGACCAAGACATGCAGAGGTAGATGTAGAGGTAGGTGACTAGAGTAAGAGCAACGCCTGGGGGAGGCGCCGCTTGACGGGGAGGCGCCACTCGACGGGGAGGCGCCACTCGACGGGGAGGCGCCACTCGACGGGGAGGCACCACTCGACGGGGAGGCGCCACTCGACGGGGAGGCACCACTCGACGGGGAGGCGCCACTCGACGGGGAGGCGCCACTGGACATCAGGTTGGGCTGCAGGTAGAGTGTTTCCACTTCATTGAGCTCCAGTTGTACTAAAGTGAAACCAGATTAGTGTCAAGCTGAGATTCCTCCATCTTATTTGGTTTTCATGTTGAAGTATTTTACCTTCTTTTGCTGCAACATGGAATCCAGAGAAATTCAATCGTCTCAGAGAAACGTCGTTTCCAGACGCTGCAGAGCTGAGAGATTTTACAGAAACGAGTCCCACCAGCAGTGATTGAGTCTCTGTTGGTGTTTCTTACAGATAGAAATCAGATGTTTATGAGACAAATAGAATAATGAGCCGATCCGGCTGGGTTTACTGCGTCGCTCTGATGTCATTTCCAGGTGTTTGATTGTTGCAGCTTCATGTGAAGCAGCATGTTGGAGAGATGAACTCAGACCTGACAGCTGGAATCAGACGCATCGCCTCTCAGCTCTGAGCGTCTCCTGTCTGAAGATAAATAGACCCCTGCAGAGCATCATGGGTAAGGGCTGAACTGGGGTGACGCGCAGCGGTTCGTATCTCAGCGTGAGACTCAGACGAGAGAGAGAAGATCTTTGTTCTGGTTTTCATGAGTCTCTACTGTACGGCTTCACTAAAGGATCTTTAAAGATGGCCTGTTGTGCAAGATTCACATTTTTCTATTTCCATTTGAGTTTCTACTGCAACTATAAAAAAACATCCAGCTGCTTTTTTTTGGCAATAACTTAATTTGTTTTGGTGACTAGAAAATGAGACGTTTCAAAAACCTCCAGAATGTACAAACCAGCAGGCGCTGCCCGTTACCTAGCAACGCCAACGAAGCCCAGCCCGTTACCTAGCAACGCCAGCGAAGCCCCGCCCGTTACCTAGCAACGCCAGCGAAGCCCAGCCCGTTACCTAGCAACGCCAGCGAAGCCAGCCTGTTACCTAGCAACGCCAGCGGAGCCCAGCCCGTTACCTAGCAACCACAAGCTGAGCGCCAGCACATTTGGTCAGCTGGTGCAATGGCTCCTAGAAAAGACAAGCTTGTTGTTGCTAAAACTGATGATTCTGTTCTGAGCTGCAAAGGAAACGCAGAGAATCAACAAGATGATGACAAATAATTAAGACAAATTCAGAAATACGACGAACATGTTGGATTGTTGTAGACAGAAAAAAGGAGTGAAATAATTCAAACAACTTTTTAGATTAATCTGTAAAATTACTTAGAAAAAACAAGGAAATGTTTGAACTCCAAGAGCTGAAAATCTGCTAGAAAAAAAGTCTGAAATTTTGAAATAAATCTAAAAAATTTAGTTTCAAATTTAAAAAGTTTCATATTTTTGATTTTTGTCTCTTTTAAAGCAAATTTTCAACTTTTCAAACTCAGACATTTTGAGAATAATGTCTGAATTTTCTAGAAAAAACTGGAAATTTCAGAGTCTGATAGTGACAAGTTTTTTTTCTACAAAATATTTGAGATTGATTTCAGAATTTCAGAATTTTCCTAGTAATTTTTTAACTATTCAAACCTTCTTGCCTTTTTTTAAAGAAAATTTCTGAGATTACTCTCAGAATTTTTTCTAAAAAATTTGTTCTTTTCAAACTCAGAAATGTTGAGAATCATCTAAAAAACAATTCCAGGAAAAAAAAATTAATTTTCTCAGTTTGCTAACTCAGATTTTCCAAAGATTCCTTCTATTAAATTTTGAACTTTTCAAAAAAATTTCTTAGATTAACCACAAAATGTCTGAGTTGCTTTACTTTAGAAATTTCTTAGCAAACCCAGAAATATTCTTGGTTTTTTCCAGAAAGTTTCTAGGAATCTAAAAATGTCTCTTTTTTTCTCCAAATTGTAACTTTTCAATCTTGTTTCAATTTTCTTGTTTTTCTAGAAATTAAACTCTGCCTGAGTTTTTCTTTCATGGAAATGTAATCCTCCATTTTTGTTTTCTAGCTCCAGAACCGTCCAGCTGATCTGTTTTAGTTTTTTGCGTTGAGGTTTGAAGCCAAACTTTAAAATCTGCAGTAAATTGAATTTCCTGCTTTCAGGCCAAACTCTCCAGCTGCTGCTCGTCTCAGATAAAGACTCAGAAATCTGTTCAGCTGATTCATCTTTAATTCAGTTTTGATTTTATCCATGAAGCGCTGAAGAGACTCCTGACACAAATCTTCTCCTCGCTTTTATCAAATCAGCGGAACAATGAGCCGATCTGCGCTGCTCTTTGTTAGGAGAGAGAACCGGCGTGTTCAGCTTCCGTTCACATCGTTTAGCCGGATAATCAGATTGAATCTGACATTTTCCATTCAAAAGGTCAGCAGCCTCTGCGAAGCATCAGAGTTCCGAAAAAATCGGGACTTTCAGGCATCAGATTCCTTCGGCTCAGAGGGGAAAATTGTTTCCATATTTCACGTTTGGTCTGAGTTGGACTGAATGACACTAATCTTTGGTGCCACTTTAAAGTGCTGCTGATTTACATCCACTGCAGAGAAGCGGCGCTCTCATCATCATCATCATCATCATCATCATCATCATCATGTCTGAAGCTCCGGTTCTTTACAGCAGAGCCTCTTTTATCTGAAGCTGTTCTTTCAGCCATTTCTCCCAAAATTACCTGAATTTCTGTCTGAAAATGTTCAGGCGGAACCAAACGGAGCTGGTGAAAGATGATATTTCTTTAGTTTTACTTTATAAACTCCAACTCTAACACTTCCTCCTAACACACTCCTGCATATTTTAGACCATTTCCTGCTTCATAATAAACAAACAGTTTTATTCCTCTTTTAAAATATAAAAACACTGAGTGCATTTTATTTGTACTCAAAAATCAGTTGGAGCTGAAAACTAGCATCTGATTTAGAAACCACAGTATCAAAATCCAATATGGCCGCCACACAGAAAAATTGGCAAACAACCCAGCTATAAAATATTTAATAACCTTTTTAACAGTTTATATCTTATTAATTCATTATTTGAAACTACTGCTACAGCGTTTGAGGAAGCATTGAAATCCGTTCTTTAGCCTGCTAATAGTAGCTAGCTCAGTAGCTAGTTAGCTTACAGCTGCTCTTACAATAGGAACTAAATTTACCTGCATTTTTAACATGCAAGTTAAACACAGTGAGTCCAAATCCTTTTATTTCAAAACTTTGACTTGTGAGGGAAGCAACACGCAGCTAATGCTAATGTCAGCATGCTAATGCTAACATTCTAGCCTTACAGTGCATATTCTTTATTATCACTCCTTTAACTACCTAAAAATTTATTTTCCTTTAATATTGTGGCAGAGTTTATTTTGGTTGATCAAAGTAACAGAATAGCTTCAATATGCTAACTTTAGCAACAACCTGCTAATTTGACCATCAAGTTCAACATTAACAGCTTATAATCAATTATTTTTCCTACAGTGTAAATTGGAAATATAACATTTGATAAATGTTCCAAATATAAAGCATTTAACAGATTTTTGGACAGTAAGTTAAATAATGTATGAATAAAAGATAACTAATAAATGTTTATGTAATTATTTAGCTCAGATTTGGGGAAAAATTACTTGTTATTCAAGTAAAAGCAAAAATTCTGATATAGAAACTTCCATTTTGGTTTCTGCTGCTTCTAGAAGCAGCTAGAGTTTAATAAAATAAAAATAAATTATTCCCAACAAAAAGCCGTTTGTTGGGAATAATTTAATATTTTTTATCAGGAAAATGAGGCGTTTCAAAAACCTGCAGAATGTAACGTCACAAATAGCAGGCACTGCCCGTTACCTAGCAACCCAGCAGAGTTTGGCCCGTTACCTAGCAACCTCAGCAGAGTTCGACCTGTTACCTAGCAACCTCAGCAGAGTTCGACCTGTTACCTAGCAACCTCAGCAGAGTTCCACCCGTTACCTAGCAACCTCAGCAGAGTTAGCTGGAAAAGACAGCAAGTGTTTTTTCCTGAGGAAGAGAAAAACCAACAAGCAGCCATTTTGTTTTTGTATCAAAACTTTATTTATCAAACAAAAAGAATGAACCATTGAAATAACATTTCTATAAAAAGGACCATGGGACTGTTCTACAAAACCAGCAAATGGAAAAACAACAACATAATGGAAAGAAGCCGTACTTCATCATCATCATCATCATCATCATCATCATCATCATCATCATCGGATGTCCCGCAGTCAGACGGACTCCACGTTTCTTCCTCCTGGAAACGTTTTAGTTCAGCTCCTCTCCCTGATGAGACGAGGTGCAAATCATCTTTTCTACTTTCTCTTTCTACTCTATTATTTATGTTCTGTAAGCCGACAGTCCGTTTCACACGTCGGGCCGCTCAGAACCGGCTCCACCCAGACTGAACTTCATCTGCCTTTTTATTCCTCACAGAATCTCATTTCTATTCTGACCGGTTCCCAGCCACGAGTGGAGGAAGTTTAATTTAAAAAAGAAAGGAAGAAGGGATAAAAAGGATGAAACGCCGGTGTTTCCAGCTCAGTTCCTGTTTTTAATTATATTTTTTTCCACTCAATAAAGTCAAATAGATTCAGATTTTTCTTTTTCTTCCTTTTATATTTTCCTTCCAACCATTTAGCTTCCAGAAACCTTCAGCGTTTGCTGCTTATTAAACTCAATTCAATTCAAAAATACTTTATTTTCTGAATAGTCGCAACTGATAACCAGAAAGTCATTTTGCACGGATCTCCAGTAGCAGTCAGTCTTGCAGCACACCTGAAAAAGCCTCTGCACTGCTAATCCACCTCCTTTGCTTTTGCTGCATCTGATTATTTTAGATACAAAACAATAAATTAAATAACTTAACATTATTTCCTGGATTTCTAAATTTTGAAATTTAATCTAAAATTGTTTTGAGTTTTTTTGTTGCCCAGATATGATCGACTCGGCTTTGGGTTCTGCTGCACGGATAAACGTCTGGTAAACTAACTTCTGTCAAGATTTAATAATAAATAATATAAACAATAATAATGATAAAAATCCCAGAACTGAAACTTTTTAAGGCCATGAAGAGAAAAACAAAACGTTCCGTCCTTTTTGTCCTATTTTTACTAAACTAAATTTACATATGCAGAAATATCACATGGATATAAATAATAGCTTTCAAGAGCACTCCAAATAATAATAATATATTAAATTTGAATATAAAAAGTCAATTCTACTCTAGTGGAACTGTACACTGTAAAAAAAGGCAGCTTGCTTTAATGTAGATCTGCTGCAGCAATTCCACCTGATCCAAAAACCAAAGTTTCCTCAAGACAGAAACGTAAAATGTTCCTTTAATCCGGATGAAAGTGGGAAAATATTCCAGTTTAGCGGTTAGCGGTTAGCTTTACGATGCGACATCGTTAATTATTTCACTGCAGACGAAGCCATTGGTCGGAGAAAACTGGAGAAACGACGTCTGATAGGCTGAATTAGTCGCTTCCTGGACGTGACTGCGGAGCGGTGTGCTAACTGCTAGCACGCTGTTAGCATGACGTTAGCATGCAGTGGCTTCACCTTTTAGCAAATAACAGCTAATTTTTTACACAAAATTTATGAAAATTAATCTTAAAATTTCAGAATTTGAAAAGTAAAAAACTTAACAAAATCAGAAATTTTCAGTAAAATTTTAAAATGTTCGACTTCAGTAACAGAAATTTTCCATTTCTGTTACTGAAAGTACATTTTCTTTCTTTAATAGAAAATTTCTGAGATCAATTTCAAAATGTCAAAGTTTTGAAAGTCAAAAATTTGTGAGAAAAACTGAAATTTTGAAATTAATCTCAGAAATTTTATAGAAAAAATGAATGTAAATTTTCTGAGTTTCAAAAATAAAACAAACAGAAAATTTCCAAAAGTCCAATTTATTTTTCTTTGACGGAAACTTTCCTCCTGCTGGACGTCGAGTTTGATCCCGGTTCTTCTTGACCTTTGCACCCCGCCGCCCTGGTCGCCCTGGGACGACTGGTCGCCGCGGTAACGGCCCGCCGGGCGTGAGCCTGCATGGTAATGCTGGAAGCGTCCCAGTAATGAATTCACAGCCTCGGCGGTCGGCGCAGGAAGCGGAGCTGAATCCGAGCGGCGCCGGCGTTCCCTCAGGCTTTCATCACAGATTAACGTCTGGAAATTACAAGATGGCGGCCGGGGCAAATAAAGGGCCTGTTTTACCCCCAACGCTGATGGATGACTCGTCAGTTTACGTTCCTGCCAATTTGCACAAGTCAGAGAAAACTCGTCTTCACCAGCTGTTGGATCTGAAACCAGGCGGCGAGTCGGAGTCTTCCTCTCATGATGTGAGGAAGAGCGGCGGGAAGCGGATTGCTGCAGCAGCGACAGAAGATGGAGGAGATGTTCACCCAGAAACCATCAGCCGCTCTGCCTCTCCTTCCTGAAACCTTCACTAAACTTTCCTCTTTTACAAACTCCAACTCGTCTAATCCTAAATCTAAATCAGATCCTGTCGTCCATCTTGTCCCGGATGATTTACAAATCTAAAAACACAGATTCCCCTCCGGAAACCTTCAGCGAGTCGGAGCCACTTCAGAGGAAACAGTAAATTTACACCAGACTTCTTTTAGATAAAACACGGACATTTCTGAACTCCAAAAGTCAAACATTTGCAATAAACTCAGAATTTTTTAATCTCAGAAATTCTCTAGAAAAAAACAACAAAATTTCTGTTTGAAAAGTGGAAAATTTGCAAGAAAAAAAGTGAAATTATGAGATTAATCTCAGAATATTCCTAGTTTCAAAAGTCAAACATTTTTGATATTTCCAAAAACTAAATTTTTACTTTTGAAAGCCAGAAATATCCAAGTTTTTCTCCAGAAAATTTCTGAAGTTAATTAAATTTTGTTTTTCCAAATTTTTGACATTTGATTTCAAAAAAGTTTTTCTAAAAAATTTCAGAGGTAAATCTCAGATTAATTTTCTAGTTTAAAAAATGTTAAATTTTTGACCTTTGAAGCTGTGAAATGTTTTCCTAGAAGAGATAAATCTAAAGTGAGTCTTCCAGTGGAAGTTCACTCCTCTCCTCTCCTCCGTCTCCAATGGCTGCTGGACGCCGCCGTTTCTTTCCCCTCATCTCACTTTTTAATTTACTTCCTGTAATGAAAAGGGGAATGACTCCAGTTGTTTTCTACGAGGTAATTACTGAGTCCGATGTGTTGATTTAGTTGGAAGGCTGCATGTTATTAACTTTTCTTTGCGGTGAAGAGCCTCTCTGTGTCCCAGAATACCTGATCTCCGCCGTGACACTCAATGTAAAAATAGACTTTTTTTCAGGATTATGTTCGTCTTTTTGTAACTTTTTTGTCTTTTTCTACAAAACGAAACTAAACTAAAGTGAAGCTGGTGGGTTTTTGTTCAGTCGTGTTCGTTTGGTTCTTCAAAACAAATAAAAACAGAAAGAAATCCCACAGCGTGATCAAATTAAAGGTGCTTTTCCCAGCAAACAGACGAAAACATCAGCAGAAAACAAGCAACACAGAGCAGAGATGAAACTATGAATTAGTTCATCTGAATCTGGATCCTTAAAGCAAAGAACTGTTCACAGATCGTGAACCTGAACTGGCCTGTTATTGGTCACAATGAACAGGAAACTTTTTGGACATTAGTGAAATAATAAAGATGATATTGTTGTTGCTGGTTTATGTTCCATTCAGGGTGAATCTGCTGAGCTCCAAATGTTCCCTCACTCTCACCGGGTTCACCGGGTTCACTACCGTTTTAAATTTAATTTACTAAAAGGATTAAATAACTAAAACTCTGGAAAAGTTCTGGCTCCATTTTTAGCAGCTCGTGTTCAGCACTGTCATGGTTGCTAGGCAACAGGACGGAAAGGCGGGAAATCTGAAGGCTAACCGTTTCACAGCTGCTCACTTCAAGTCTGCAACAATGCTAACTGTTAGCATGTTATTGCTGTTGCTAAGTGTGAGCATCACTGTTAGCGGGCTAACACTAAAGTCAGTAACGGATTACTGATAGTCGACAGATCTTTAGCGTGCCAGTGCTAACAGTCTAATGCTAGTGTTAGCATTAGTGTCGCTATGGATACCACAATGTTTTCACTGTTTACTTTCGTCCCTCTCACTTTACAGGCCATGAATCAGTGAGTATAAGTAAAACACAGCCAGCAGTTTAATCTGTAAATGAGTCGAATCAGTGAAACGTCACTTCATCCAACATTTCCTAGACCCGCCAAGTTGAGGCGACACCATCAGTTACTGTCACAGAAATAATGTTGGAACTAAAATCCAGACGGTTTCTTCTTTTACTAAAACCTAAAATAATTTGATTTTGTTTTGTTTCCTTCACAATATTCTTTCTCGGCCTCTGGTCTGTTTGGCATCAAGACGGATGAGAACAAGCAGCAAAAACAAAGATATTCACTAGAAGCTTCCTAAGGTCAGAATTTGGCAGCAACACAAGCTAATATCGCTAACGGCTAACGTTGGGTCAGACTGTGGGAGTCGATGGTGGTTCCTTCTGAACGTTCCTGGAGACGGATGGCCTGGCGCTCAGCAGGACTTCCTGTTTGTGTCGGCGAAAAGGAAATCAAGGAGAAAACACGAAGAGCAGGGCATGATGGGAAACTTTAGGTCCATGTGAAAAATATCACGTTTCAGTGAAAATGTGGCTGAAGATGTTTCACTTTCTGAATCGCAGATTTCCAAACGTTCTGCAAAACCAAGTGATGAAGGAATATTTCCAACAGAACTGGTGGACAGTAGGCGAGGTCCGGTCACAGTGGCCGAGTCTGGGAGGACGATGCTAATAAATACCACAAACAGGAGAAACGGAGGATGTGACACTGGTCGTCTTTCTGTGATATTCCCGTCCTGGAGGCGTCGGGTTTGTCCCAGTTCATGTTTGGGTCGGAGAATCTAGAGGGTTTCAGTTTGAACGGCCCACAGCTGGTTCTGTTCATGGGCTGGATGCTGTAGAGTTTCGTTCCCTTTTTCAGAGCCCAGACCAGCAAAACCAAACGGATGGAGATCTGGGCGACCAGTCAGTCAGAGCAGATTGGTCCGTGGCTGAGGAAGGGCCGGGCCGGTGCCGGTCCGGTCCGGTCCGGGTCGGTCCGGCGGTTAGAAGGCGGAGCCAGTGATGGCGTTGAGCTGCTGCATCAGTCCTTCTAGACTGGCCATCTGCTCCGACAGGTCGTCCTGCTCGTACACCTGAAACACAACATGGAGGCGTTAAACCGGCGCCGTTTCTATCCACGCTGTGACGTCACGCTGCAGGTCGCCTAGAACCGCCTAGAACAGCCTAGAACTGCCTAGAACTGCCTAGAACCACCTAGAACCGCCTAGAACCACCTAGAACCGCTTAGAACCACCTAGAACCGCTTAGAACAGCCTAGAACTGCCTAGAACCGCTTAGAACCGCCTAGAACAGCCTAGAACTGCCTAGAACTGCCTAGAACCACCTAGAACCGCCTAGAACTGCCTAGAACCGCTTAGAACCACCTAGAACAGCCTAGAACCACCTAGAACCACCTAGAACAGCGTAGAACTGCCTAGAACCGTCTAGAACCGCCTAGAACAGCGTAGAACTGCCTAGAACCGTCTAGAACCGCTTCCTTTAGTTTATTCATTAGCTGCATTTCCACTGAGTGAATCATCAAACGAGACATTTAGAAAACAAGTCAATGGAAACACGACGATTTAAAAACACCTGGACTTTTCTTAAAGAGACAGAACGGAGATTTTCAGCCGAATCAACATGGTTTCCATCCATCCATCCATCCATCCATCCATCCTATGACTTTTATACATTTTGTTTTATTGTCAATAATTTGACTTTATTCTCTTAATTTTTTAATAATCTTCCATTTTGGCCCAAACACTCAGAGAATATAGCAGCCTGCTGCACTTTTCAGATTATTCTGTAAAACAGTAGAAACCATAAATTCTCTCCGTTCCTTTTGATGTTCTGTGATGTAAATTTGACACGATAAGAAAAAGTTCAGGGTTTGAATCCTTTAGATGTGCTGGGATCTAGTTCATCTATATCTATATTGTATTTATTCAGTGAGCATCCAGATCAGCGTGTGTGTGTGTGGGGTGTGTGTGTGTGTGTGTGTGTGTGTAGGGGTGTGTGTGTGTGTGTGTCCAGTGAGTCACAGCAGAGGTCGTCCTTCCGTCTCATTTTCTCCTCTGGTTCTTGTCGCCGCGGCAGCACCTCTTCCTCCTCCTCCTCTTCCTCTCCCTGCTCCCATAGCGACACCTGGTGGTTTCATAATTAATTTCCTCCTTCGCCCCGCTCCGTCTCCCTCTCCTCCTCCGGTTGCCGTGGCGACACCTCCTCCTGTCCTATTGTCAGCGACTGAATATTTAACCAGGCCCGACGTCCGACATCGCTCCGACATCGCCTGCTGTCGTTCTTCTCATCCCTTCTTCCCTCGGAGCCGCTGACATTCCTCTCCTCCGTTCACATCTGTT
>NC_040235.1:1417782-1452782 GCF_001444195.1 Xiphophorus couchianus | reverse complement strand
GTTTAGGCCACAGCTCAGCCTCAACCTTACAGCCTCTTTCACCTTCAGGCCTGATAAACTTCATTTGTTCAGAATCACAACTTGACTGAAACTGAACAGTTTGTCTATAAATGGAGTTTTAGCGCCAGACTGACAGGATTCTGTTTTTGGAAAATAAAAGAATAAAGTTGCAACAATAAAATCGTAATAATACAAAAATGAGGTCATACAATTACAATAAAATAAGTAATTTTATGACCAAATAAAGTCGTGTTAATACGACAGAAAGGTTGTAAAAATAGCAGAGTGGCAGTAGAATGAAATCATAAGACGATAAGAATAAAAAATGGAAAAATAAAGTAAAAATAAAGTCACAGTAATAGAATTTAAAGTTGTAACATTATGAGAATAAATTCCCTACAAGCTTCTGCTGGTTTCGTTTCCTGAACTGGTTCGTTTTCTCCCCAGAACTTTTCCAGAACTTCAGGATGTTTTTTTCTGCTTTGTGGAAACTGACAGGTTGTGATCTCAGAGTTTAAATTTAAATCTTATTTTAGGTTTTTGGTTTTGTTGCAGTTGGAGGTTAAAACCTGCAGAACCTGATGAAACTAATTCTTCTGTTTCTGAACGTCTGTCACGTTTCAGCCGCTTCCTGCCTGCAGACTCACGTTGGTGGCTGAATCTTCTGCCGGCTTGGCTCCGCCTTCCTCCTGCAGGTCCGGCGCCGTCGGTACCGAGACGGGCAGCAGAGGGGAGCGGGCCTTCCCGGCCTGACCCAGAGACGCCGTCTTCACCTGGGGCTTCGGCAGGCTGGCACCTGGAAGAGAACCGGAGACGATTGTTGAAGTTGGGTTCAGTTTGGGTTCAGGAGGAAAAAGCTTTGAGGTTCAGAGGAAGTTCAGTCGGGAGGAACTGATCGATCTTAATGACGCCACATTTTCTGTTTTGCATAATCAAGATTTTAAAGACGGAACAAAAAGACCAGATTTTATCTACGAATGGAGCAGATTGCATATAATTTCAGACAGCAGGTCGGAATAATCAATGACTTCCAAAGAAAAAAGTGAATATAATCCCCGCGGCGCTGATGAGGCTAATCAAGGATGTTTCTGGGGTCTAATCAGCGCTAATGATGACCTCTGCTGGCGGCGGCCGGACATGCAGACGTCACCGATGACGGCGGACAGGAAGTCAGGGCTTTAAGACGGGATGATGACACCCGGCGCCTCAGAGAGCGAACAACGAGCTTCACTGATGACTGAATGAGAGCGAGAAGCGGGAAATAAACGACCTTCGTTTTCAGGTCATAAAAATCCTAAAACGTGATAACCAGCTGCAGCGAAAGGTAAATATCTCCGTCTCCAAGACAACGAAACAAATCTCATTACATGTTTGTATTTATCTGGGTCGTGATTTTATTTATTCATCATAAACTAAAGCAGAAGCAGAGAGACGGAGGGAGAACAGAAACGTTTCATCAGACGCTGAGATCAGAGAAACAACCTGGAGGTTTAATGGTTCTGAGCAGATCCACTCGGGACCTGAGGGATCAGTGGAGGGATCGTTTCTACGGTGGCCCAGAAAGGCCAACTACATGCACAACAGACGTTATGCTAGTAAGTTTATCATAACTCACATTTTAAGAGCCATCAGCAGATAAAATAACTGAAGAATTTGAATTAATATGAATTACAGCAACATTTAATTTCCAGTCGGGATCAATAAAGCATTTTTAATTAAAATTTAGCATCGCTTCCTTTTTACATTCTTTTTACATAAAGCGCCTGGTTTACATTCAAGGTCCGTCTGGACGCATCCAGGTCCGTCTGGAGCGTCTGGCGCTCCGAGGCTGAAGCTTTTCCAGCATCGATTTTCCAACCGACGCTGGAGTCGGAAAATCTGAACGTTTGCCGCTCAACGCAGAGCGTCAACCAATCAGAGAGACGCTGCCATGTGACGTAACGGCCTGTAGGTGGTGCAGGAGATGCGGGTCAGCAGGTCATCAGACTGGACGGCGTACAGCTAGCTTAGCTTATGAACCTCACAAAACCTCTGAATTACCTGGACACGTGACATTCTGTTGATTTGAGTAAATAAAACCTAGAAACTCAACATTTTGTTCCAAACGCATGGAGCCGTTATCAGCCGTCATCGTTTGTTCAACAGAAACTGAAGAAACTGAGCAAAGAGTCTCCGTTATTTACGACTGCAGATATTTTACTGTCTCTCTGTTTCATCCACTGCTGCATAAAGAGACCAGATTTATATTTTACTGTTTCAGGCGCTTCAGGCTTCAGGAGCCGAAGCTCTGCTGGCCCCTGCAGACAGAGATGAAATGATCAAGACCAGCAGACGTTTGGTCCAAACCGGGTCGTCAGCAGAACCAGAGTCACTAAAACATTCATCTGCAAAACTCAGCAAGCCTCGATGTTCCCACTCAGGTTGGCTTTTACTTTAACTTGTACAATAAAAACCAGGAAAATAAAAACCTTCATTTCAGAATCCAGCTTTTCTTCTTCCATTGTTTTTCTGAACTCATGATTTATCGAGCCGTCCCATAAATCAGAGGAACGCGCTCGTTCATAATCAGGTCAATCTTTGCCGGATGGTGAAACTTGAGTATCGACGACCTTTTCAGCTGCTGACAGGAATAGTGTGACCTCATAACACACAGCGCCATCGACCGCTCTAAATGACAACTTTACACACAACTAAGTGGTGAAAACGACGAGCAGCAGAAGTCATTTAGAGACCGTCTGCTGCTCCGGCATCCGCTCACACAAACCATCAAAACTCACATGAGTGGAGAGAAAGCGGGTCGGATCAATGCTTCAAAGAAAAGGAAACAACCAAACCGAGCTGCTTTCAATCTGCTGGGGGAGAGAGCTGGAAGAAAAGCAACATTTGGAAGAAAAATGGACCCAAAAGACGGATATTCTCCACAGCCTCCTCCAGTCTGGAGGCCTGCTGAGGCCAACAATGTCCTGCATCACTCTGCTCACTGCCTGCTGATCAATAAACATCCATTCTGCCAAACAAACACCTGCAGCTGCAGCAGAGACCCAGAAACAGACGGATCAACCGCAAGACCCAGAGCTTCGTTCCCTCGACGCAAATCAAAGATTCACTTAAACTCCAAGAAGCTTTTAGCAGCAAAACTTGACCTGGAGGACGTTTGGTAAACCCTGGAGGGAAGTTTATCGCTGAGGCAATCAGAGAGAAAAATACAGACTCTGTATGTTATCGTTTTTGTTACAAGAAACATTTTCTGTTCACCAGATTTTATTTTTGAACCTCGGAACGTGTTGCCAATAACCTGTTTCCAGGGGGAACTTTTTCTTTGCTATGCCGCTAAAACACATCATAAGGGAAGCTAATGTTGGAGTGTTGAACATAAACACAACGCAGTAAAAGTACAAGAAACAATCATGATTATTTTATTGTCCCAAATCACTGGGACACAAATAAAGATCTGAATATGAATTACATATTAGGGACACAGCAGGTGGAAAACAAGGAGTAAATTTCTGCCAAAAAGACATTTCTGAGTTTCAAAGGTTGAAATTTTGTAAGAACAAAACTCATAAATAATCACATAAAGCAGCTCTGGAGTCGATCCTCTGTTCATTACAAGGTAAAGTGAGATGGGGTCGTACTGAGGTCATGGTAGATTTCTGCCAAAAAACTTCTATATTCTATCTTCTAATTTCTAGAAAACAACTTTTCTGGAAAAGTGAAACATTTTTAGCGGCTCGTTGCTGAACGAAGCTCAGCAGGTGAAGTGAAGGTCAGATGAACCCGGAGCTTCAGGGGGTTTACACCTGACAGGTGGAGGTGTGAAATGCCCACCAGGGTTCCATCAGAGCGGGGTGTGTGTGTGTGTGTGTGTGTGTGTGTTTGGGGTCAGAGCTGGTATCGATCCTCAGAGCGTTTTGAAGTGGATCCAGCTGCAGATGAAACGTTTCTGAGGAGACGTCTGGTCTCTGGAGGACGACACGTCTCCGCTGCCGTCTCTCTGTCTCCACTCATGACCTACTTTTCATTTGCTGGCTGTTCGGCTCATTGTTCGCCCTCCGAAGAGCTGCTGCCTGGCAGCAACCAGGTCCCGAGTTCGAATCCCAGCCTGGACCGTTAGAGACCACAGCGCCACCTGCAGGATTCTAATTCAACGTTTCCCCTGAGGTCCGCCGTCCAGGACTTCTACCATCTGTTCGTTTTCCTGTAATGCCAGGAAATCTCCTCTTCTCATGGAGGGAACCACAGAAAGCAAAATTCATATTTTGGGTTTCAACAGTTTCTAAAAACGACTCAAGATCTTAAAAAAACATCCAGACGATTTTTAGCAATAACTTCAACTTTTTTGGTGTCTGGAAAACAAGCCGTTTCAAAAACCTCCTGATTGTTGAGACACACTGCACCGTTACCCAGCAATGCCAGCCGAGCCCGTTACCTAGCAACCCCAACAAGTTACCTAGCAACCCCAACAAGTTACCTAGCGACCCCAACAAGTTACCTAGCAACTCCAACAGGTTACCTAGCAACTCCAACAAGTTACCTAGCAACTCCAACAAGTTACCTAGCGACCCCAACAAGTTACCTAGCAACTCCAACAGGTTACCTAGCAACTCCAACAAGTTACCTAGCAACTCCAACAAGTTACCTAGCGACCCCAACAAGTTGCCTAGCGACCCCAACAAGTTACCTAGCAACTCCAACAGGTTACCTAGCAACCCCAACAAGTTGCCTAGCGACCCCAACAAGTTACCTAGCAACTCCAACAAGTTACCTAGCAACCCCAACAAGTTACCTAGCGACCCCAACAAGTTGCCTAGCGACCCCAACAAGTTGCCTAGCGACCCCAACAAGTTGCCTAGCGACCCCAGCCAAGTTCCAGCTCTGTATGCCCTGCATTGCAAAAACACAAAATCTTAGCAAGTATTTTTGGTCAAATATCTTCTTACACTTTAAATAAGATAAAACTAATTCATAAGTAACTTTTCAGACAGAACCAGGAGTTTGTTTTAAGTTAATAATTATTTAATTAAAATAACTATTTTAGCTAAATAATTAAAATAATTATTTAGTTCCACTGGCAGATTATTCAAGTTATAACAAGACATTTTTCCCATGTTATAAGTTAAATAATCTGCCATGGATCTGATAATATGGATGAAGTTTTTAGGGAATTATTAACTTAAAAGAAGCTCATATATCTTACTGAAAAGTTATTTATCATTTGATCTTATTTAAAGTTTTATCGTATTTAAAGTGTAAAAAGATATTTGACCAAAAATACTTGCTAAGATTTTGTGGTTTTGCAGTGTGCTGTGGAAGACAAGTGATTTGATGTTGACTTGATCCAGAAACTGTTTGCTGCATTCTTGTCAGTTGTGCAGGAGGCTCCACTAATGCTTTTCAAAGATGTACAGTTGTATAATAGCACATCTACTTGCAGCTATTTTCGTGTGTGAGTGTAAACGTTGAGTTGAGAAGAACTGAGCAAACTAAAATCTGATTATCTAAGAATGACTTTGTGGAAAACATGAGATGAGCTTTGACTAGGCCACCACCGATCCGTCCTGATGGGTCCCCTTGGTGCAGAAAAAGGCCAGCGAGTCGTCACTGTCTGCTGGTGGCGTTTCTGTCGTGACGACACGTTTATTTTTGTTTCCCTGCAGGCGATGGAGCTGAAAGCGTCCATCACAGGTGGACCGGTCCGCCTCCAGCTGCCTCCGTCCTGAGAGCCGGACATCGACTAGGACAATCCTGTTACAGCTCCGAGGCGTGAACTGTTCGTTCAGATCAATTCAGCTGAGTCACGGCTGCTGAAAAGATCTCTGCTGATAAACACAACTTTTATTATCCCTCTTTAAACTGGACTGAGTCAAACCTGCAGACAGGTTCATTTTATTTATGTCTGAGCTCAGAGGGGAGGCAGAAAAATGTCTCACATATTGACATCATTATCATGCTGATGATACTATATCATGATGTACTTTATGAAAAACTAAAATTAGTTTTTGATGGTATTTAGTCAAATTAAAGCTCGTTTTAAACGCTCACACATCTAAACTTATCCAGTAAACCAGAGTTAATCTCGTCTATTTTTACTTTTCACATTAAACAGTTTATAAAAACGTTGTTTTTATTTCAGAGCTGGATCTTGTTTATTTTATTTACATCATTTTTATTTTTATTTAACCTTCATTTATGCAGGTTTTGTCAGAAACCTGTTCTGATAAAAACCATTTCAGTCAGATGAGACAGACCAGAAAAAAACTAATCCAGATAAATAAAAACTGACCTGCAGCTAAAGAAGCTAAAGGAGCTAAAGGACGAGTCAAACAAGATCTGAAAATAGAAAACCACTAAATATTAAATATGAATTAAGACAGATTAAGATTAAATGTAAAACTATTACAAACAACTGAGTATAGCTAACTAACTAGAAGGGAACTAGCAAGGAAAGGAAACAACAACATCAGTGTTTATGCTAACTAGCTTAACATGACTTAGCCCGTTAGCATAGATGCTAGTTGTAGCTTCAGGTTTTGACTGAATGTGGCGTTTCCTCCATCCTGGCCTGTTTCCTTTCATCCGATGTAGAGAAACAGGAAATTAAACCTTTAAAATGAGGGAACAATGAGGGAACAGTGAGGGAACAATGAGGGAACCGTGAGGGAACAATGAGGGAACAGTGAGGGAACAGTAAACAAACGGTGAGGAATTCGAGTTCTGCTCTCTGGCTGCTGTCGTTTCAGGTTTACAGTTTCTGAGTGAAAAGTTTCCTGGAGCTAAAAATCAATGAAAATCTGAGGCGGCCGGAGCATGTAAACAGAGAAATGATAGAAACACACACACACGCACACACACACACACACACACACACGCACACACACACACACACACACACGCACACACACACACACACACACACACACACACACACACACACACACACACACACACACACACACACACACACACACACACACACACACACACACGCACACACACACACACACACGCACACACACACACACACACACACGCACACCCACACACACACACACGCACACACACACGCACACACACACGCACACACACACACACACACACACACACACACACACACACACACAGAGCCAGACAGACCATAACAAACAGTTTCTGTTTTTAGCTTTTAGCTGCAGTCAAAATAAAAAGCAGATCTATAGAAAATGTAACGTTGTTGCTGTTTTACTGCCCCCTAGTGGCCGGTTGGAAGAGTTTATCCATCCCAAAGTGAAATGAAATGATGTCGTAACTCATCATCCACGAATCTACAAAGAGCTTCATAAACCAGAGAGACGGAAATATTTCAATGTCCATCGATTCGATTCTTCTGTTCAAACCAGAGATTCAGTTTAAATTATGTGAAAATAAACATGACATTTATGTAAGACAGTTTGATAATGTACCAAATTACTCCGGGTTATATTTTAACAAAAATATGTCTGTGCGTAAATTTCTGTAAGTTAAATTACTAGAATTAGCATTATTTTAAAAACAAAACACTGGTGTGCATCTTAAATGAAGTCTGGAGTTTAATTAGTTTCGTATCGAACCGATCAGAGCAGCTAACGTCTGTGAGCTAATGGCTAACCAGCTGCTAGCTCAGGTGTAAACCAGCGGTTGGGTCGGCCGCGGCGCCGAGTGTCTGTCAGGTTTCATGTGAGGCTGCAGCAGGCGGCTGGACATGAGCGCAGGCAGACAGACAGACAGGTAACAATACGGCAGAGGGAGAACAGAGGCGGGTCGGGTCGGATCCCTCCATCCCTCCGGCGAATGTCAGGGCCGGTTACAGCGTATTAAAGATATACAAACACACACTCTGTGTGTAACAGCCTGGGGCCAACGCATTCAGCTTCCCTGAGTAAAATATTAAAGCAGAGAGGATCCGGCCTGAAATGTGAAACATGACAGGAAATCAGCTGCGGAAAAACTGATTCTTTCGTTTAAACCCGACGAACAGAAACTCTGGTTCCTCTGAGGAATTACAGCTTCAGGTTTCAGCTGGACTCTTATTAAAATGATCAGACCTGAGACAATTTCACACATTAAAGAGCAGAAAAGCTGCTTACACTGATGACTCTGTAAAAACAGAAGCTGTTATGTCTTCATATGCAGCCTGCTTCATGTTTGGGACCAGAAGATGTTTGCTCTCATGTTGCATCATCCTGGAGTTTAACAAGAATCGGAGGAGACAAACTGTTGGAGCGCTGAAAACGAAATGTTTTCTGTTTTTACGGGACGAAGCGATGAAACGTTTGAGCTGCTGAGACTTTAATCTGTTCTGGACAGAAACATGTTTCAGCGCGAGGCGCTAACCGCTAGGAAGGATGAGAATATTTACAAAATATAATCAGATAATTGACTCCAAATGTCTGCAGAGAATCCAAAACCTTTGACCCCTAAAATAACACAGAACATATTATAAGTTGAGTAAATCAAGCTCAAAAAAGTTTCCTATAAGTTTGTTTTGTCTCATTTAAAGTAAACTGAGATGTTTACAGTAAAATCAGAACAGAATTATCTGGTGATATTTTGTGTTTTTTCAGTGTAACTTTCTGAACGTTTGCTCCAAAACGGGCCTGAGATCAGTGCTGAGCGTTACCCCGCCAGCAGGGGGCAGTACTCACCGGCCTGCGGCAGCATGGAGGTGTAGACCTTGGGGTCGATGGTTCCCATCGGCGGCGGCAGCAGCGGGTTGGTGAAGCTGCGCAGGGGGTGCGTGGGCCGGACGCAGGCCGTGGGGATGCTGCGCCCGGCCGCCGCCTGGGCCTCCTCCGAGGGGCCTGAGGCGGCGGGGGCCCCGGGCACGGGCCCCACCGGGGGGACCGGGTCGGAGGCGGGAGCGGCTGAACCGGGCAGCAGCGGGGCGGCCGGAGGGGGCGGAGCCTGCTGCTGCAGCAGGGGGGCGGCGGAGGAGTCCGACGGCATCGCTGACAGGAAACAAAAGAAGAAGAAGAGTCCAATTAGTGGTAGAGAGCAACGCTCTCTGAGAAACATCAAGCCGCAGACTGAAGGCTCGCCGCTCTGAACGCTTCGCTTTGATGCAGCAGAAAGAAACTAAATGTGAAGCAGAAACATCTGATCTGCCTGGACGACTTCATGACCCACAGCTGCAGAAACAGAGGAAAAACGTTTCTGCAGCAAATTCATCAAACTGAATAAAATTCAATCAATATCATCACTATACACAAAACATCAGAAGTAAAGAAAATAAAGGGAAACACTTTAAATAGTCCAGCCTCATGTTGGTGGTTTAAATGAAACCTGGAGATGAAGGAAAAATAAAATGTTAAGAAAAACTCAGAACCACTCAAATCTTTATTTTCTCTCCTCTCTGCGTCGGCTACGCTACACACAGGCCTGTTGCCGTAGCAACCAACAACAACACCACTTTATGCATCAGGATTCAACACCAAAAGAGACGTAAACATTTCAAACACAACAGAACCTGAACCCGACCAGGATGATTTCAGCTCTGGTTTTGTTCTCTGCTGGCGTCTTTTTTCCGGGTCAGCACTAACATCTCCTGGTTTTTGTTTTCCGGTATAAATGAAGAGTTTTTATGACCAGTTTTTAGTAAATGTGAAGCTAAGCGGATATAAATGGAGCCTCTGTGGAGCCTTTCTGCTGATTTCTCCATTACAGTGAAACACTTCAGTTAAAAAGCTGCGTTTTTTTTAAAGGTTTTATTAAAAACTATTTTTGCTGTGAATGTTTTGTGCGTTGAGTCTCTCTAATGAAAGAGATCAGAGATAATAACACAGAGGAGGTAACTGAACTGATCTCCACCTCCATTAGCTCTTTCCCATCGACAACAAACCTCCATCACAGCCGAGACTCAAACCAACAAAAGCTCCTGCTGTTTCACAGCGTAAAGTTTCTAATTCTGACTTTACTCAATAATTAAGAGAAGATTGAAGCTTCAAATCTGCCCTGATTCGGCGTTTTGTCTCCGTCTCTCATTGTCTCTGCGCTCCGTCGTTTGCTGCCGTGCCTCGCCGCGCCGCCACCCGCCCCACCTCGCCCTGCCCCGCCTCGCCGTCCCCCACACGCCGGCTGTAATCGTGTGTTTCTCCAGCAGCGATCGGCCCACCGGGTCGCCGGCGACTCGGTGACTCTGGAGCCTCTCCGCCTCCCCGGCTGCTGTTAACTCTCTGACACGAGCCGAGCAGGAATTAATCAATTACTGAATTACTGCTCCCATCCTGGTCGTTAGGCGTTCGCCTGGCAGTAAAACCAGGATTAACGGCAAGAAGAGCAGGAAAGAAAAGCGAGCGGAGGGAGTCGGAGACGATTACTGTGGTTTTAATATTAGCAGGAAAACCTGACCTGAAAACGGAGGAATGAAAGTTTCACTTTGTAATCACCGTCCACAGGTTGTAGAGTGAAATGTAATGAAACGAGACAGAAGGAGTCAAACTCCATGTGAGATATAAATAATCTGTCATGTTATCCTGAGAAAAAGACAAACATGTTTCACATGGCAAGATTTTCCCTCCCACAATCTGAAGGATTTCAGATTATCGTGATGCTCTAAACTAATGTTAAACTGTTTAGATCATTATGCAAAATTTGTTTTTTGTACGTTTTTCTTCTTCCATTTGAGTCTCCACTGTTTCTAAAAACAAAAACACCCAGGCATTGTTTGGCAATAACTTTGTTTTGTTGTCTGGAAAACGAGCCATTTCAAAAACCTCCGGATTGTTGAGTCACAGTGCGCCGTTACCTAGCAACCCCCATGGCGTTCTGCCGGTTACCTAGCAACCCCAGTGGCGTTCTGCCTGTTACCTAGCAACCACAGCTGAGCTCCAGCACATTTGGTCAGCTGGTTTTACCGCTGTATGCACTGTACAATGGCTGCTGGAAATACTTAACATCCAAAAACCACTTTCTGCATTCTTGTCGGTTGTGAAGGAAGCTCCACTTCTGCTTTTCAACGCCGAAAAGTTGCATAATTGTACAGCTGATTGCACTCGCGTGTCGGTACCTGGTGTGTGATGTTTGGGTACCTGGTGTGTGATGTTTGGGTACCTGGTGTGTGATGTTTGGGTACCTGGTGTGTGATGTTTGGGTACCTGGGGTGTGATGTTTGGGTACCTGGTGTGTATCCTCTGTCCACCGTCAGGCTGGGGAACGGCATGGGCCTGAGGCTGAACTTGTTGTGTGTGAAGCCGCAGGACGGTGAAGGCAGAATCCCCGGATACTGAGAGGATTCCAGCGTAGGAACCGGGATGGCGCTGACCACAGCTGAAACACAGACAGAAAGACATTATTAGCCAAACTGGGACAGCATTAGCAACTCAGCAAAAGGAACAGCTAGCAGACTATTTAGCATAGCTATAGCTTTCAGTCCAACTGTCTGGAGAGAGAGTGCTACTTTCCATCGGAATATATCCTTTAAAATGTATTTAAAATAATTTCTATCATCTCCTTACTCCTAAGATTTCAAGGGCAAAATTAGAAACATCTTTTCAAAGAGATGCAGAATTTTAGATACCAACTGTACCTTGTTGATCGTGATAACTTTCAGAAGATTTCGTCATTAAAAAGTCTCTTTAACGTCATCTGAAGTGATATCTGGCTCCACCAAGTCGAGAACAACCCGTAGTGGGAACAGCTAACTGAAAGGTAAGGTGAAGCTAATGCTAAAACGCTTCAATAGTAATATATTTAACTGTAAAACTTTACTAAAAGTCTTAACTGAGATAATTGCAGAGTCAAAATATAAACATTTTCAAATTGCTGCTAAATTATTTGATTAATAAAAACATGAGCTGAAGTTTTTAATCTGTTCTTCATCCATCAGATTGGAGCAAAGTGTTTCAAGAAGTTAGCTGTTAGCTGCTACATGCTAACACAGCAGCAGCTAACACTGTGCATTCAGATGCGATTTTAGGCTTGAATAGCGTCACTGATAAGCTAACTGCTTTTAGCACAACTTGAACAGAACAATAGTTTTTTCCAGCGTCCAATCAGATCGTTCAGAAGCAGAATTTAAAACCCAGAGGGACCAGAGAAGCAGCTTCGCTGTGCATTATGCTGCTGCGCGTCACATTGATGGGCGTACCAGAAACATGCAGATATACAAGTTCTGCCCGGAACCTTTGAATTTAAAAATTATAACAATGCTCTAACGTTTTTAAAGTGTTAAAATCCATGTAATTAATCATATTTATTTACACATTTCTCTTAGAGGATCTCATCGTCTCACTGAGAGCTGATGGTCCTACTGATGCTAACTTGGTAGCATAACTTATCACGCTGCGGAAAAGAGTTGTAGTATGCTGACAAAATGTAGCTAAAGCTAAAACAGCTCGCGGCTACATGCGGGTAACCATGGCAACCATTGTTTCTGCCAGTAATCCCTCCCTACTGAAGGCAGTAACGTTTCAGAGCCTGTTCTCTCCTCGCTCTGCTGACTCTTGAAGTTTCTCTGAGGCAGATCAGGAGCCTGATCCCACCGTCTGGGTCAGGAGGTGAAAACTTCCAAGCTTCAAACTCTAAAACTTATTGGAAAGGTTGTTTGGGTCATCCTGGCCCAGTTCTACCGCTGCAGGATGTTTTTAAGATGCTGGAGTTTCTGAGTTGTTGTTATTTTAGCTGATTCTGGCAGCAGAAAGCTCCACCGTTTGTCCTCCGGCTTCATTTGCAGCCATAAAAACAAAACTACATTCAAACGGCGCGATCACAGCAGAGCGACACATTAAGGTTTAAACGTCCTCGTTACCGACTGGCGGGGAGAGGAGCGGTAAAACGGACCCGGCTGCACCGCTGCAGCACAGCCGGGTCTGGAGGAGGAGGAAGGCAGACAGAGTTCATACTGTGACCTTGAGAGGAAACTGCAGGGAGGTGAGCTCAGTGAGACTGATTACACAGCGCCTCAGGTCTACAGCACACAGAGAAAAATCACTGCACGGCTCCTCAGGCCTGTTTGGAAGATAAGGAGCTCCCCCCGTTCCTATTATTGTCTGAAGCTGCACGTATATATTTCCTTTTGTCTTTTCTAAAACACATCCAGGCAGAATGAGTGCAGCTGAGGGCTCTGTTGTCTCTCAGTAATCCTTCATGTTTGATTAAAAAACTCCCACACTCTCACTCTTTGTTCAGTCGGCGCTGAAGCTAAAAGCCAAAAACAGGTTTTCTAATCTGTTCCTTTAACATGGAGGGGAAATAACGTTTCTAATGCAGCGATGCAAATAAAACCTGATTTTGTTTCTGTATTTGTGCGACTTCAGCTCCTCCCTGCTGGGGAAAGTGGTTTTCTATCAGTGGTGGCTAAACTTCTATGGCTAAAAGCCGAGCTAATTTTTCGCTTTAAGCTAACTGTGAAAACGTTTACCACAATTTGTATTAATTCAAAAGTGTTAACTGAAGACAAAAACAGGTTATTCAAACTGTAGCAGTCATTGTTATTCTCAGCTAATATGCTAAAGCGATAATGGTGAAGTTAATTTTCCATTTAGCACTTTAGCTAACTGTGAAAACCTTTAGCTCACTTAGCTTCCCCTAAAATACGTTTTCTGGATAAATACAGTAATTTACTTGGATCTTTTGTAATTTATCAGTTAAATAAAGTTCAACATGTGTTGAAGTTTCTTTTATCGACAGTTGAGAATTCTTCAAGTAGTTATGCTCTTATTTTGAAGGGGTGAAGACTCGTTACGTAGCAGGCACATTTCCTCTCTTCATATTTGCTCATAACTTTTAAAATAAACTGCAGACAGTAAAGAACAAGATTTAAACAAATCTAATATATAATGATTTACTGAAGATGTAAATTATGTTAAAAATTGAGGCTGGATGTCTTTCAGATATATTTTGAATTAAAGTTAGCGCTTTAGCGTTTGCTTCTGCTAAGTCCAGAGGAACTCATGTTTATGATTGGTGCTTTAGGGTTAGCGATGCTAACTTTTTAGCTAGCTGTAGTTTAAAGTATATTAAACTTTATCTGCATTAAATTTGTATTATTTCTTTGAACTTTTTCGAATTTAAACCGTTTCTGTCTGACTTCATCACCTCACATCTTTTCCAGCTCAGTTTCACTTCATTACGTTTTGCAACCTTTCATCTCTGCACATCCTGCTCCAGATTTTCAATCAGATGGAGGTATGAACTTTGACTAGGCCATTAAAACTTTAGATGACCTGAGGTGATGTGGTTGTGGTGAGTCTCCAGAGGTGAACTGTGTTTTTCTCTTTAAACCATGAAGTTTCCCTAAATGGTCCATTCAGGAGGAGAACCCAGTTTGGTTTGGAGAGCAGCTGTCAGGTTTCCTGTCTGGTCTTAGTTTAATGATCTGAAGCAGAAATATTTTCACCTCTCTGGTCTGATAAAAATGAAATAAATCCTTCAGGCTCTGCTGGTTTTGGGTTCTGTTTCCTCTCAGCGTCTCGACTCCGACCTGCTTTTGTTCTCGTTTTCTTTTCTCGTTTTCATAAAGAACAAAATCCTGGAAAAGTCGATGGAAGGAAGACAGGTTCTGAACTTCCAGCTTGGTTTCAGTTTCTGTTCGCTGCAGGCAGGATGAACCTGTAGCCTCCCAGATCCATCAATATCCCCGATCAATACCCGTATGGATCAGGCCCAATCAGCTCTGGTCATCTGGCTGCTGTAATCAAACTCTGCTTCTCTTAAAATGATCGCAGCTCAAATCGACACAAATTAAATCTGCAGATCGGACCCGGTGCTTATCAATACGTCCCGATCGATGCTGCGATCGATGGAGCTGAACAGGAGAAAATGTTCTGGTTTCTGACAGCAGCGCTGCGATCGGAACGAGACGGGAGAATCCTGACGGAGAGCTGAAGTTCAGTCTGAGGACGAGACGAAGCGCTGAGCGACTGCAGAGCGTTTTCCTCCGAACATCCAGGAGGAAACTGAGCTGAACCACTGGAGACGGTTCTGATGGTTCAGACAGTTCTGATGGTTCTGACGGTTCAGATCATCCCAGACGGTTCTGATGGTTCAGACGGTTCAGATCATCCCAGACGGTTCTGATGGTTCAGACGGTTCAGATCATCCCAGACGGTTCTGATGGTTCTGATGTCCGACTGCAATTTGATAAAGAGACTTATGTGTTTTATCTCCTGATCCGTTTCAGTTCCTGCAGCAAAGCAGTTCAGTGAAGAACGTCAACAATGACTGCAGAGAAGCAGCTATGGAGCTACATTAGAGCCATGAAGTTTGCTGCAAAAATGACTTTGGAACTGAAAAAAGAAATTAGAAAAATATGAATCTGAAAAGTTTTCAATTATTTTCAGCTTTAAATTTTTTTCTGCTTTTTTTGGTTTCAAACTTTTTTTCCGTTTTAAAGTTATTTTAGAATTTCAATCATTTTAATTTTAATAATTTATTTCTTTCATTTACACATTTTCATTTTCAAAATTATTTTCATTTTTTTCAATCTTGATTTTATTCAGTTTTGAAAAAACAATTTTCTTTTTATTAATCTTTTTCATCTCTAAGCTTATTTTTAATTAAACTTTTGTTTTATTTACAAATAATTTTTCAATTTTAAAATAAATTTTTAGTTTGAAATGTTTCATTCAATTGAACAAAAATCAGTTCAATTATTTATTTTAAGTTTTGAAATTACTTTTCATCTTTAAGCCTATTTTTCATTTAAAATGTTTTGTTTTATTTCCAAATATTTTTTATTATTTTCCAAATAATTTTTTTGTTTCAGAAATATTTCAGATTTTATTTTTATTCAGTTAAAAAAAAAAACAGTTTATTTGTAATTTTTGTCTCAACGTGTTTTATTTTGAAAGAGACGCTGGATCATGTTTTAGAAAACAAAACTTCATCCCAGAGGTTAAGAACCGCAGAGGAGGTCAGTTAAGGGTCATTTGTATTTTCCAATAGTTCTATATATATAATGAGACCAAATCGTTTTATCTTTATTAATATTATTAATATTCAGTTCTAACTGGGGGAGAAAAATGAAAAAACCTCAAAAAGTTGAAAACTATCCTGTTTGATGAAGGAGGCTGAGATGTTTTGGCTCAAATACAAACAAATACAAACATGAAGCTGTGTGTGTCTCTGTCGGTGTGTGTGTGTGTGTGTGTGTCTCTGTCGGTGTGTGTGTGTGTTTGTGTGTCTCTGTCGGTGTGTGTTTCTCTGTGTGTGTCTCTGTGTGTGTGTGTGTGTGTGTTTCTCTGTGTGTCTCTGTCGGTGTGTGTGTGTGTGTCTTTGTCTCTGTGTGTGTGTGTGTGTGCGTGTGTGTGTCTCCCTCCCACGGCTGTAACCTGCTTGTCGGTGTTCAGTTGGTGGCTTCTGTTTGACACGGTGGCTGTAAACAACAACAACCACATCAAGGTGGAAGATGAGAAGAGAGAGACAGTAAAAGACTGGCGGCGTCCTGAGAGCCGGATAATTACTCTGAGATCCAAAAACAGAAACAGAACCGGAACCAGAACCGCTGCACGCAGACAGAACTGTAATTAGACGCTGCTGCTGCTGCTGAACCAGATCTGCTTCACACTGAGACTCTGAAGATGTTCAACATCTTCGGCTCAGTGGGAATTAAAGCAGCTTCACACACAAACCGCAGGAACGGAGGAGCAGAGACGTTACCGTGGCGATGAAACAGGAACAGGATTAAAAGGCTTCATTAGCCTAGCGCTTAGCGCCGTGTTTAATTTATTTATCCTATTTATTATAAATGAGGCTGAAGTCATGCTGCCCTGCAGTAAGAACGTCCTAGTCCATACCTCAACCTGCAGAAACATGACAGTCGGGCTAACCCGTCTCTGAATCAGAACTTTATGGGCCTAAACATTTTATGTTTTAGAAAATAAATTTTTAAAGTGTTTTTTTGATTCCTGAGCAATAAGCCAAGCTGAGTTGGCCACACTACTGCTAATGCGCTAACAGCGGCGCTAACTTTAGCTTAGCACGCTATCTTCTGCTATGCTATTACAGCGGTTAGCATTAGTTTCCGCTACACACTGAGTTGGTGTAGCGATTTAGCAGAACTAATGTTTATGACTAGATTTTTGGAGTTAGTGGATCCATCATGTTTCATAAATCTGCTCTCATCTCTCCGTCCTTCATATTTCATCTCTCATATTTTCTACATCATTGCTGCATTTTCCTGGTGGGAACAGGAAGTTGCCTTCATGTCTGTAATTATTTCTGTGTTTTTCTTTTCCTCTTAGTGGGAGCAGAACGTCCTCCCTGCAGCCGGAACCAACATCCCGACCCGCTTCTGATGAGGGAAACATTTATATCTGAGTTCTTCTCTCCAGGGCCGGAGCTGGAGCTGCGCTAACGAGCCCAAAGACTCGCAGCAGAGAGCGCCGCTTTCTGGGGCAGCACAACGGCAGCAGAGGCTGCAGCAGCACAACAGCAGCAGAGGCTGCAGCATCTGAACCGTCGCCACTAAATAATTTTTGTCTTTTGTCTAGTAAAAATATTTGATCACACTTAAAAATAAGACAAAACTAAATTAGTAACTTTTCAGATATTATTCCATTAAAACTGATGAACAAAAACAAACTGCTTCCTCTGGCAGATTATTCCGTTATAATCCCTGATTACTGTGTTGCTGTAATCTGATGGATTGTAACTTGACCAACATTTTCCATGAACTAGTTCTTTTAAGGAATTTTGACCTAAATAAGCTCCTCTGTTTTGCTGAAAAGTTCACTTTAGTTAGTTTTGTTTTGTCTGAAGTGCATTAAAACATTCGCAGTCGATCCAGATTCATAAGATTTGCTCATATTGGGAGTTTTGACTCTTCAGCTGTTGGAGTTTAAATAAAGGGAACAAAGACTTTCAGGACTGGAGTGTTCTCCCCTTGTCGCTCCCACAAGGCGTCCATCATCTCTTCATTCTGGCCCAAATTATCTTTTAATAAGCTCCCTGAAGGACGAGTGGAGCGGCGCAGCAGAACATTAACTCCTGGCTCTTTCTTATTCCAGTCACCGTCGAGTCGCGCTTCCGGCGCTGGAATTAATGCCGCTTCTCAGAATATGAAATAACTCAGCAGCATCAGAAAGCATCACCCAGGAGGAGGAGAAGAAAAGCTCTGGAGTTTAAAGGAGCGGCGCTGCCGGAGGTTCTGGACGGCCCGGTTCTGGACGGCCCAGAGAGCAAACCGCCAACTTCACAAGAAGTTTTACCTTAAGCTGAACTTTCCTTTAAACTTTCCAGAGACCTGGCAGCGTTCCTGAACAGGATCTCTGCTGCCGCCCTTCATAGCAGCCATATTGGTTCAGAGTCGTGACCTTAGACCTGCTAACTGAGGCCTTTATTTTTTATTGAAATAGTTTCAGAACCCGTTTAAGATCAAATCAGTTTTATTCCTAATATGGAAAATTTCCTAGAAGCAGCAAGAAAAAAAACCTGGATCAGTTCATTTCCATTTTTTTATTTTATTTTTACCTTTTTACTTTTTCTTCCGTTCTTTCTTTTCTCCATTTTCCCTTCTATTCTTTTTTTAACCTTTTTATTTCTTTATTCTTTTCAATAATCCAGATTAATGTTCATCAGGAATCATCCCGTGTTTCTTGATCCTCATCAGATCAGGAATAAATCGCCTCCAACTCTATTATCTAAAGGAGCAGAAGCAGCTGAAGTCCAGTTCTCACACACACACACACACACACACACACACACACGCCCACTCACTGACACACACACACACACTCACACACACGTTGTGACCTACGCGTGTTGCTGGGCTGCAGGTCCATGGGGATCATCATCTTGGCCCTGGTTCCCCTCCTGGCCGTGACGGATCGGTCCAGAGTGGAGATGCCGCTGGACGCCTCGTCGGCGTCGGCTCCTGGAGGAAACGCCGCGTTAGCTCCGGACGTTTCTCTGAGCAGAACTCTGAGGTTCTGGCGGGAGGCGCCTGCTGGTACCTGAGTGGCTGCTCTTGCTGCCCATCTGGCTCTCTGATTGGCTGTGGGCCACCTGGGGGCGGTCCTGGCAGGCCTGGAGCGGCGAGTCACGTCCGGACGGGGCGATGCTGGACGCCTTCTCCAGGTTCTTCATCTCCATCTCCTCATGGTGGATCCACAGGTCCGGCGGCCGCAGCTCCTTCTGGCTGCCCTTACGCTTCCCGGCGCCGTGGCTGGCCCGCTTCCTGCCGGCCGCAACGGGTCAACGGGTCAGTTAACGGGCCAACGGACCAATAGAGTTATAGATCTAGAGTTATAGTGCTAGAGTTATAGATCTAGAGTTATAGATCTAGAGTTATAGTGCTAGAGTTATAGAGCTAGAGTTATAGATCTAGAGTTATAGATCTAGAGTTATATATCTAGAGTTATAGATCTAGAGTTATAGAGCTAGAGTTATAGAGCTAGAGTTATAGAGCTAGAGTTATAGAGCTAGAGTTATAGATCTAGAGTTATAGATCTAGAGTTATATATCTAGAGTTATAGATCTAGAGTTATAGAGCTAGAGTTATAGAGCTAGAGTTATAGATCTAGAGTTATAGAGCTAGAGTTATAGAGCTAGAGTTATAGAGCTAGAGTCAACACACAGATCAGGATGAAATCTGGGTTTGAACCTTCAGAGCCACATAAAGATGGTTAGAAAATCAGCCTTCTATCAGCTGGAGAACATTTCTAAGATACACTAAAGATCTGCTGCTGTTGCCATAGCAACCTTCCAGACCTCTCAGGTCTTCTGGTTCTGCATCAGAACCAGAACCAGAACCAGACATGGAGAAGCAGCATTCAGCTTCTATTCACCATAGATCTGGAACTAAACAGCCGAAACACTGAGACTAAAATCCTGGTTCCAGATTTTCTTCACTTTTCTTCATCTGTTATGTAATGTTTTCTGTTTGTTTATGTTTTTATTGTGAAAAGCGGATTAAATGGCCCACAGAAAAACGATCTGCTGCATGAAACATGAAAAAAATAAAATGAGCGTAGAGTCAGAGGAGCGTCTTACTTCCTCTGCTGGGAGGACGAGCGGTGGATGCAGACGAGCGCCGTGACGACCACCACGCTGATGGCGCCCACGGAAACCAGGATGATGACCAGCAGGTAGCTGTTCCTCTGAGGCGTGACACTGCCGTGCGGCGGACGCATCTGACCAATGGGAGACTCTGGAAACATCGGGGGCGGAGTCAGGATATTAAAAACTAAACTGTGATCAAGAAATGCTCAAACAAGATCAAAGAGGAAACATGATTGAAATAAATTAAAAAACATCAAACCTTGAAACAATTAATATCAAAAAAACAGATCCAATAAATAACTGACCAGGTCGGTGGTGACATTATTTAAATCTTTAGTTGCTGTAGTTAAGTTGCTGCTACTTTCTCCTGATGATATTCTACAGTGTGATTAGAAAGATGTTGGAGTAGGGGATATGAGGCTCAGCCATTATGATGGATGGAAGAGATGGTCGCCATGGTTACGTAGCAAAAAGTAAAGGCAGGTTCAACCAGACAAGTGATGAAGAAAAGTTCAGGAACAGCACCGAGCTGCTGCATCGTGAGCGGCCATGTTGAATGAGTTACAGGACTTCAGCCAATCCGTCTGAAAGAATCAGAAACCAGACGACTGAAACATCAAACTGACCTTGGAGGAAAAGAGACCGGAGGAGAAGAAAGGAGGAAAAAAACAGTGAAGGTGGAGAGAAGACGGATGAAAGGAAGAAATGAAGAAAAATGTTGGTGCGATGGAGAGAGAGGCCCTCCAGCTCTCCTCCATTCGCTCGTCTCTCCCAATGAAAAGCTCAATCCATCAAAGCTTCCAGCTGCAGACCGCGACTCCGCGCTGCTTTCCTTTAAACTTCCATCTAATAACGCCGCCTCTCCCTGCCTGCCCTCTGTTTTCCACATTCTGCATTGATTTGGTTCTGCAGCGAAAGCCGAGTCGCCGCCGCTCTGAGGGAGCGAAGCCGCAGATCGTTAAAGTCAAACTCCTCTGTTGTCGTCGGCGGGAGGAGAAGTTGAGGAGACTCGGTCAGGACGGGCAGACTGGCAGACTAATTACTCTCCCGGGAGGGAGACGAGGAAAAGACTTGATTAATGACCTCCGATCATAATTATCCCATCGCTGAATGAAAACATTTAACACCTTGTTAAGTTAATGCAGCTCACCTCCTGCATCACCTGCTGATTTATGAGACAACCGGAGCCAAAACGCCTCCTCAGTTCACCGGGAGCTCCCGTTTATCTGAACAGGCCACTCTGATGACGCTAACGCTGCTAACGCTAACGGTGCTAAAGGTGCTGAAGCTACAGCTGCTAATGCTGCTAACGCTAAAGCTAGTGTTTCATAGTAAAACTCACATAATCAGGTTTTGTTTAAACCCCAGAATGTCAGAAAGTAATGAAAAGCTGCTGCAGCCGCAGTTTATGACGTATTTTAGATGTTTATTCAGATGGAGAGGAAAGTTTTCTGATAATTAATAATCAGCTGAGTGGTTGCAGTGTTTAGTTTTTTACAAAAATATGAAGACAAGTTTGAATTTGTGCAAATATCCAAGGGAATTGATATGGAAGCTCTCTGTTAGTTCTAGCAGGTCTCTGTATTGCTGCCCTGAAGTTAAAGACTCAACAGTGTCCAGAATGTGTGGGATCTGCAGAGATGTTAGCTGACGTCCTGGACGTAATGAAGATCTGAAAAAGCCCTTCAGGTCCAACAGGTTTGGTTTAACTACTCCGTCCATCTGAACAGTAAAGTGACATCATGCTGCCACCGCCGTGCCTCAGGGCAGAAAACTGAAACTCTTTCATTGCTGCTTTCAGCTAAAAGAAAAAAGGCAACAACTTTCTGAGTGGGATTTGTCTGCAGACTTGCATGTTGGCTCCAGGAGGTGGAACCATTTTTAAAAACCTGCTAAAGAGCTGAAAGAAAAATAAACTTTTAAAAGATTTGTCTGTCTTCCACTTCTGAGATGCTGCTGACCAGCGGATGCAGCAGGCTGGTGTGTTTCTTCTGCTACATTTGTACTTTAACTGAAATGAATAATATGCAGATAAAAAAGGAAAGTGCAGAGAAAGTGACTGGCTGCTCTCATAAGCTACTTGAGGGAAGATTTAGGAAATTACAAAGGCTAAAGATGTTAATGCCTCCATTATAGCGGCTGAAATGCCATTTTCCCTCCTGCATAAATCGCAGATATTTTTAACTTTAATTGCTTGGTGCCATCAGCAGAGGTATACATCTTGACAACTGCGAGCGCCGGCCTCCCGAGGGAAAAGAAAGGGAAAATTAAGAGACAGCAGAAGTATCGCTGCTGCAGCATGGCGCCACCCAAACCGCCGCCGCGTGCCATCGTCCAATCAGCAGCAGGTCTGCAGGAAGTGACCTTTGGTAAAGAGTCGGAGGTGACCGTCCGCCACAGCTCATCTTTTACAGGCGGGCCGACGCTCTGCGACACAAACGACGAAGCAGAGATAAAGATAAAATACCACTGAGCTGATGGACGAGGAGCCGACCTCGCCGACCCGCCATAAAGCCAGAGGAGGTCAGAGGTCAGAGTGGAGGGATTTATGGCGACCGCCAGCTTCAGGAACAATGTCTGCTAAGAGTTTACGCTCCTCACTGTTCAGCTGTCGTCCAAACAGAGGCGGCATCAGCCCCAGATATTGACTCTGACCTCTGACCCCTGAAGGAAAACCAACCCAACAATTTCTCTCCATGGAGCAATAAAAATAAAATGGTTGGGATGATCCTGGTGATTTACAGCAGCAGGCCGGGCTTCTAGAGCCGGCTACAGTCTACAGCCGGGTCAGGAGGCTACAGCCATTATTAGCTTTAAGCTAGTCATTAATGGACCACATGACTGAATTAATGTGATTCTTATCTGAGCAGCGCCGACTGAAAAATCAGATAATATAAAACCCTACAGCAAAAATTACAAACATTATTTATCATCAGTTTGGTTTGTGTTAAAGAATTTATCCTTGGAGACGCTAACGCTATAAAACTATGCCAACATGACATTTAGCAGAGGCTAATGCTAAAGCACTATCCTTATATGGTACTTAGGGGAAGCTAATGCTAAACCCAAAACCAACAAGGTATTTAGAGGACACTGACAGAAATGCACTATACCAACATAGTCACATTACCAACAAGGTATGTAGCAGAAGCTAATGCTACAGTGCTAGTCAACACAGTATTTAGCAGAAGCTAATGCTACAGTGCTATTCAACACAGCATTTAGCAGAAGCTAATGCCTAAGCACTAAATTCAACATTGTTGACATATTATTTTACACTAAACAAAGTCAAGTTTTTAAATGTTTCAGTTTATTTTGCGCTTCAGGAAGTGATTCTGTGGAAATGACCTTTCACTCATGGTTTCGGTTTGATAGTTGTTCAGTTTTGCTAACTCTGTTGCTAATGTTGCCTGATTGACCAGAATAAGAATTCAGACATCAGTAGATTTTAACCAGTAGAACTACAGCAGTGCATTCTGGGTACGGAATAAACGCCAGTAGCTGCACCGCATCACGGGCGGGAACGTGAGCGGAGGAAACGGAACTGGTCTGTAAACGGACTCCAAAATAAGAGCATGAATATAAACATTGAGAGCCAAAATGCAGATGTTGAAGTTTTATCAACTGAAAGTTTGAAAAACAGCCAAGAAAATTAAAATTGATCTGGAAATAGTTTAGCGGAAGCTAAATGCGCTAAACGTTTTCAAAGTTAGCAAAAATGCTAAATTAGCTCTGGAGTTAGCGCACTGCTGTAATTTGTAGCAGCATCCGGACGGGTCCGAGCCCGGCGGTTCTGCCGTCCGGCCCGGTAAAAGGTTCTGACAGTTGGACCCGGCTGAGAAGCAAAGAGGAGGTTCTGGTACCGTTGATGCTGCTCCTGTCGATCGGGTTGGTGTCGGACGGCCAGAAGGCGTGTTCTCCCCGACCTGCAGGGCAAAGGTCAGAGGTCAGCACAAACAGAATCAGCAGAACTAACAGAACCTGGAGCAGAAACAGAACCAGCAGAGCCAGAACCAAAACCAGCAAAACCTGAGTGACCAGTTCTTTCCTGACCCGTCGGACCTTATGGACACCATTTGGACTTTTCAGAATCGCTGTTTGTGATTCTGGATGTTCCGATCGGGTCCAAAGTTTCAGTTTGTGGAAAAGCTGAAGATTTGTTCTGTTTTGATCTGCAGGTTTATTTTCTCACTGATTTCTACATTCTGATGGTTTTATTAACAGAAAGAACTGAATAATTCTCCATCCTTAAAACATGGATCCGGATCATCAGGAAGACTGGAGCTTCACGGTCAGTACTTTTATTTTAGCTTCATTAGTTCTGTGATCCGACTGCAGGCTGATCACCGAACCGCAGCACAGAGTCTTTCAGGAAACCTGGTTCTGTCTGTCGTTTCCAGAACCAGAACTCTGGAGTCTTTTCTGCATGAATTATTTACAAACGTCTGATCTGCCTTTCACATGAGCCTTTAATTTCACATGAGCCTTTAATTTCACATGAGCCTTTACTTTCACATGAGCCTTTAATTTGACATGAGCCTTTAATTTCACATGAGTCTTTACTTTCACATGAGCCTTTACTTTCACATGAGCCTTTAATTTCACATGAGCCTTTACTTTCACATGAGCCTTTAATTTCACATGAGCCTTTACTTTCACATGAGCCTTTACTTTCACATGAGCCTTTAATTTCACATGAGCCTTTACGCTGCTGCTATCTGCAGTTATTTAAAGGGGCGGCGCTCTTTAAAACCGTCATTCTCAGGCCGGTTTCGCTTTCAGCTCAGAAAGCTTTCAGATGTTGAAGCGTTTTGTTTAAACGAGGATGAAATGGGCCAGAACCAGAACCAGAACCAGAACCTTTGAGCTGAACCAGGAAACGCCTGGTTTCCTGCAGTCAAAGTGTTGCTGAGGGATGAAAGGATCAAATAAATATTTAACAATAAAACATGCTTAGCACCGTCCTTCTGCCATGTAAGACTGATGAAATGTCTGAAGGCTTTTTCTACCTTAATAAACATGTTTTTATTAAAAATCCATACAGATACACCTGTATGGTAGGTTTTAAGGCTCATTTAAAGAAAAACCCATTAAATTATTACATTATTTCTGTTAAATATTGGATGTTTTTCTTCTGAACTCTTTAACTTTAACTCATCATGAATAAAAAGAAGTTTTGAGTGAAAGAAACAGTTTATATTGTAATTTGTGGAATTCAGAAAAATAAAATCTGAAAAATATGAATATAGGAAAAACTGAAATGGATTTAAAAACCTAAACAGATTTTATATAGTCCTGAATTACATACATTAATTATTGTTTAATTCCTATTTCACTGTAGGAATTAGAAGGGATTTTTCTGCAAGTAAATTTAATTTTTTGAACAATAAGCAAAAATTGTTCTGAAATCTTTTGAGTTTCTGGAGCAAATATTTACTTTCGTGTTTTGGTAAACTACAAACTACAAGAAGAGAAAATATCTTTTCTGTGATTCAGGCTGCGAGATAGTGAGAGAGAGCAACACTTTCAGCAGGTAACAGGAAGGCAGAGCTTCTGAACCTTTAGCCTGTAGGTGGTTTAAAACGTGCTGGATTTAGAAGTGTTGGTAGCTGAACACTTTTACCAACACTTAGTTTCTGTTAGCAGTTTAGTTTCTGTGAGAATACAGAAACTAAACGGTGAAAATCATAAAATCACTAATAAGAACAGAAAGAAACGGTAAAACTGAATATTTCATCTCAGTGTTAATAAACTTCGTCTCATGCTGTAATTTCAGGAAGAACCGATTGGTAATCTGAGCCAATATCGATATCCGATATTAATACTACTAATATGGCCGACAACTGATATTTATTGTCTTAACATAATTTTTTGGAAACAAACTTCATCTGCTCATGTCATCCCAGGTTTACTTATCGGACCGATACCGATATGTTAAAGAAATCGGCTGATTCCGATGCTCATTCCGACATATCGTACATTCGTAGTCTGATCTTTCTAAGCTGATTTCGTCCAGATAGCGGCTGAACCGTTCTCCCTACACACCCACCATCGTTACTCTTCAGATTTAGCATCACAAACTTGGCAGCGAAGCGCTAAATGTTGCTAAAACAGCCAGACGGTTTCCTCTGCAGCTCTGCTGATGACGCTCTGCTGCTGGTTTCAGTCCAGCCAACAGCAGAATGAGATTCCTCTTCACACTGATACTGAAACTCATTACAGTTTAGATTCACAGGCTGCAAAACGGCGTTTTTATTCCCAGCCTTCATGTCAGAGTAGACACGTTTCTGAGCGCTCATTAGCACCAAGCTGTGTGTTTGTTGATGAATGAACTCAGTGAAGGGAACCTTAATTACATCTGAGTTCAACAGATAAACTTCAGTATGGTTTCAAAAACAGCTCACTGCCATTATCTCTTCTTCTCTGCTTTTTATTTGCCTCTCTGAAAGGATAAGTTATTGTGTTGCTTAATTAGCGAGCGTTTTTTGCTTCAATTCACAGAAACAACGTTGTTTGGATAAATCAGAGAAACCAGAGGAGCTGCTTCTCTCCTCCCTTCAGTGTTTTTATTTTTGTGTGAATGGTTTCCTGTGATGATGCTGGCAGCTTTACTCCAAACGAAGGAACGTAAAAAATGCCCCTTTAATGTCGATTAGTCTGGTTTTTAGTCATCTCTGGAGTACAATCACATTAATACGCTAAATAAAAAGATTGTTTCTCACTCCCTGAAGTTAAATCAGACTAAACTTCTCTTGTTTTAGGTTAAACAAAATGACTAAAATTATTTCCACCAGAAGACGTACCATTTAATGATTAAAAAATGCTCTTGCTAAGTTTCCTGGAGTTTGCAAGTAGGAATAACTTCAGTGATTCTGACCAGAAGTAAGAAAACAAGTTTGGTCTGATGTAACATAAAATCTGTGACTGACATTAAAAGTTAACTTACTTTTTAAGTCTTTTAAAGACTTTTCTAGAACATTTATGAACTTTAAGACCTGTAGCTCCACAGAAATGTACAAACTTCATCCAGCCAACTGGAGATAAATTTGCACTTACCCACCATAGACCCAAAAAAACTAGCTAACAGCTAGCTAGCAAGGTTATGTTAGCAGTGAGTAGCAGTGACTTCAGCTGCCTTGAGTCACAGGATGAAGTGAAAATGTCTGAATGTGACTCAAACTTTTACCTGAGCGAAATCTCCCAGAAGAAAAAAAAACGTAGGATGTACACAATTAAATAGTCAAGACAAAATTTAAGATATGTGGTTAACAAATTAAAGGTCAATTTACTTTTTAAAATCAATTGAAGACATTTTAAGGCCTTGATTTTAGATGCATGGATTTAAGACCATTACGAATTAACTTTAAGATTTTTATCTCCTCATAAATGTACAAACTTCGTCCAGCCATCAGGCAATAAACTCAAAAAAGCTAGCTAGCCAGTTAGCAAGAAAAAAATACACAGAATATGTAACTTGAATAACTTATTTTAAAATAAATTTAAGACATTTTAAGTCTGTTTGCAGATGGGATGATCCGTACCTTGATCGTTGGCCATCTTGTCTGGAAGCTCCACTGGAACAGCAGCAGAAACAAACGAATCAGAAACAGCAGAATCAAAACGTCGACTGCAGCCTCTGGTTAAAACCCGACCTACCTTTAGCCGTCCTGAACTGCACCGGCTCCGACAGAGGTCCCACTCCTTTGGCGTTTTTGGCCTGAATCCTGAAGTAGTAAACGGTGTCGAGGTTCAGATCCACGACCTGGTGGGTCAGCCGGTCGCCGCTGATGGCCTCCATCACCCAGTCGTCGATGGGGATGTTCTTATCCAGGGTGTAGTACAGGATGTAGCCTGCGACACGTTAGCAGATTTAATAAGTTGTTTGGACACAGATGTAGAGAAAGTTGAATATGTGGAGGCGCCTGTGTGTGCTGTACTGGATGTTCTGTGCAGCCTGCCGGGTTGTTTGGTTCGTCCTGCAGGACGCTCCGGGAGCAGAACAACTCGTTAAAATCAAACCGGACTGAACTGAAGCCAATTGTCCTCAGGAAGAGAGCAGGAACAATGGAGGGCAGCGTTTCACATGGAGACGCAAACTATTCAAGTCTTTACTCTTAGAGAGTTGTGTCCCAATATTTACTAACAGAGGCAGAAGAAATGAGGAGAAATAAAAAAGCTCTGATGTGCGTGTTGGACCTGTGATCCGTCCGTTAGCTTCCATCGGTGGCTGCCAGCTGATGAGAACGGCACGAGGGCGTCCTTCCCGACTGATGACCGTCAGATCTTTGGGGGCGGAGCTTGGAGCTGCCAATCAGACATGGAGACAGGTCAGCAAAAGTTAACGATTTCTTTTATACTTTTTACACAATCACAGTTTACGTCTGATGATTGTTTTGCTGAGCTCACAGTGTGTTAATGTTTGACGCTGTGAAATATGTACTTTCAGTTTCATCTCCACATTCGGGTCTTCAGTTCTCATCAACATCTGGACCGTTTGTCTATTTTCACCCAGCGTTTCTCCCACTGCTGTAGGACTTACACTTCTCTGTCAAATTATACTGATATTTTCGTCTATATGTGTGACATCGATGTCATAAAACACTGAAGACATAAATATGAAAACGTGCGACCAGGTTCTGGTCCCAGAATTTTTTCCGGTACCATTTCCAAACCGATTGAAACTTTCAGTGTTAAGCTCAAAAATTAATTTGTTTAAGAACCGGAACCTGAGAAAATGCTGAGTCACTGGTTGCTATAGTAACTCCCTCCTTTTCTGTTCCAAGGAGGGAATCACCATAGCAACCAGTGAATCTTTCTCACTCTCTGGTTCTAACTCAGCGCAGCAGATTCTTCTTCTTCTATATGAATCCGTCTTAAACGCAGCTTTGAGCTCATAGAAGGAAGTCGACCTCAACTTTGATTAGAGCTTTTCTTTATCTTTAAACGGCAACATGCTGCGAGGAATAATTATACAATTTAGTTTAATTTCTAATTAGCAAGTTTAATTTAATCCAAATTTTAAAAAAAAGATCCCTAAGGGAAATTAAATGTTGTAACTCATATCTTCAAAGAGTTGCTGTGGATGTTGATACTATGAACAGGAAGTACTTGCAGTAGCAGTCGGTCTCACAACAAATCTGAAGAGGCCTCTGACTGAAGACTGTTGTTAGCCTGACAGATTCATGCTAACAATTAAATATCCAGGAAGCACATTCTGATGAAACTATCAGTTGCTTTGCTTTGCTGCTGCTCTTTAGCTCCCCCTCTGGCCGTTTATTAGAGAGATGTTGGAGTAGGGGATATGATGAACTTCCTCCTTCTCTCCTCATCCATTCTCTTTGAAGAATTTGAATTAATTGAGTTACAACAACATTTATATTCCGTGTGGGATTAAAAAATATTTTTGAATTTGAATTAAGATGCTCCCAGTTGTAAAAACAATACCTTGTTGCTATGGTTACACATCATAACAACTGTCTGAAAGCTAAAAAAAAAAATCAAGACCAAAACCCCTTCCACCTGCATGGCATCCAAACTACCTTAAACTTTATTCCTTTTAATTATGAATTTGGCCTTTTTGTTCATTCTGGTTGTGTTTTTGGGTTAAACTGAGGGGCGGCTGAGCAGAACTGAGGCGTTCAGGTGAAAACGGCTCTTTGAGTGATCCCGCCCCGCTGCGAGGTCCAGTTCAGGTGACGTGTGGCTTCCACGTAGCTTTTTATTCCAATAATTTGCAGCGTTTTAATGATTGTGAAGCTTTCATTAACTTCCCAGTCGGGCTGCTCCCGCAGTGAAAATGTCAAGCACTCCCTCTCCACCTCCTTTCGACCTCCTCGTCTCCATGGAAACCAGATGGCAGGGTCTATCGGACCTTTCCTAAGTACCGTCTTTATGAATTTCCTTCAGCGACAAAAAGCACCGCTTCGTTTTTTTGAAGTTTCCCGGCAGGACGCGGCTCAAAGCTGGCATAGCGGCGGTGTTTAATGAAACCGCTTGTTAAATCTGACACTCGGAGCTGCAGGAAATGACAAGTTCCAGCTGAGTCCATGAGTGATGGTGACAACCTGTACTTCTCCTAAACACAGCCGGGGACAGCACTGCTTCCAGGACTCGGATCAGAAATGATTAACAGCTTGTAATCAGCGCTAATAGCTGACCTGACAAATCATCCCTAATAATGCAAATAGTGATAATAACAAAGTTCTGGATAAATCAACACATGGGTAAGCGGATAAACACCATGGGAATGTGTGGGACACCCACACCGCGCCTTCAGGAGCTAAAGCAAAGCTTTTAGCAGGAATCCAGACGTTCGAATGTCTTCAGTTTCATCTTCAAGTCACTGATGAAAAGAGCGAAGCTTTTATCAGAGTAATACAAGGAATAAAAAGCTTTACAGAAAATCACTGCAGGGACTCTGCAAAGTAAAAGCTTTAAACCGAGTGGCTGAACACTTGATTCCATCTAAAATGGTTTCCTTTGAAACGTATATATTTGAGCGTAATAACTGCATATGATGGGCTGCAGTGAACTGGAAGGAATGTAAGAGATGTCGACTTAAACAGATTTAAATGAACTGAACCTGCTGCAGTAATAACATTTCAAACTTGATATCATTTATCACACTGGAGAAAAATATGATTAATTACAATATGATTACATTTTTACTCCCATAATTAAACTAATAATTAAACAAAATAAACTTTATTTAAAAATATTATTCTCCTGTTTGAAAGAGTAGACAAGATAACAGAGCAGAAATATCAATATGAATCTCTAATTCACTGCAACTAATTTATTCAACTATAACTGCTTTTCTTCCATCTGTTTGTCAATTTACTTTTGATGCAAATATTATTTGCATCAAAATAATAATAACCCTGAAGAATTTTTGCGGCGCCAGCGGCTCGAGAGGGGGGGGAAGACATGGGGTAAAGGTCGTTGGGACCGGGAGTCGAACCCGCAACGTCCAGGACTAAGGCCTCCAAACGTGGGGCGTGCTAACCCGCTGCGCCACCACAGCACCCCCCATAAAGAGTAATTCTAAAAGAATGCTTGATCAGAATACATTTTAAAAACTTTTGATCTTTAATCAAAATGAATTATCTCGATATTCTTCATTTTCTAGCTCTTTGAGTTAAAAGTCATATTTTTGTGTCATTTTGCAGGACAGAGTTTAGAAACAGCCTTCAATCCACAAAAGTTGAATAAAACACTTTTAGTAACATTTTCTTGCTCTTGTGCTGCCAGCAATACAAGCAAAACCATTTTAGATATTAAAGCTAAATAGCATCTGGTTCTTATGAATCTGCTGTAATTCTTCCTTCAGATGTTTTTCTGAAAACGACTCTTCTCTGTTTCTGCTTGACCTGCAGACCCTTTTCTGCAGCTCTTATCTCTGATGCGTGGCTCTCAACAGGTGTCTGTTGTCTATTTTTACCAGGGAAGCAGCGGTGCTACCAGCTGTGATAAAGGCACTCCTTCCTCTCTGTTGCTGTGAAACTGTTTTGTTGTGAGAGATTGTCTGTTTAAAGCCTCCTGAGTCGGCCGATCAGCGACAGACTGAGTGGACTCGCTCCATCTGCTGACTCTGAATGTCAATGTATTCCAGCGGGCCTCGGGGAGCCGCCGGGCTAATGCCGTTCACGCTTAATTGGGTGACAAATCCGGCAAACACGATTGTATACATCCTGAGAGGTGGAAGCGTGACATTTTGATTCCGGCCGGCAGTTGTTGCAGACGGTCGTCGTGTTGTTGCCGGGGAGAGCGAAGGAAGTTTATGATGATTCTTCACTGAACCAGAACGTGTTTTCAGTCCATTGTTAAACTCCTTGCTAAAAATAATTGCTATTCAGGAAGAAAATTCTGCAACTCATTGTTTTTCTTGCACCTGTTTTCCTGAAAGCTGCTGCGGATCATAATTTACCTCTAAACAGAAAACAGAGGAAAGAAAGCAGCTTCAAAGCAGGACTCCTGCAGGCTGCGCATGAAAGATGCATCTCTTCGTTCCGTTTAATGCCAGTAGATGAAAAAAGTTCATTTATTTCAGCTTGCACTTGTTTCAGATCATCAAACAAACGTTAGTATCAGGCAAACTCTCAAGAAAATCACTTAAACAGAACTGTTTGCATGAAGTAGGCTGAAAGTTATCAAAAATAACACAAAAGCCTCGGTGTGACTCAAGATCTTCAATTCACTGAGAGTGTAGAAAGACTTTCAGAACCAAAATATCTTCATCATCCCAAAAACATCTGGGAAAATAATCTGTTAGCTTGTTGCTAACTGAATCCTAAATCAACTTTATTTTTGTAAATAAACTGTCTAAATTGGTCCTTAATGGTTCCATCTGTTTTTTTCTGTGCAATTGTTTGTGTAAATATATTAAATTCTGCAACATTTAACCTAAAACTGACTCAGTGCTGCCCCCTTTGGGTCAAATCCTGGTTACAGCAGATGAATTTTCGATGGCGTTTCTTAGATTTGCGTGTGATTTATTTCATTGTGAACCTGGAGTCTCACTGAGCGATTAATAATTTAAATGTCATCAATAAAATTCTTCAATGACACAAAACGTTGCTAGATTTTTCACTCATCGCCTTTGTTTTCCAAAGAAAGTCTCCAGAGGGTCTGAAAATTTGCTAAGTTGTTAACAGCGCTTCACTCATCCTGACATCAGGCCCTCCGCTCATCCACCCGCTTGGCCACGCCCCCTATGTGTCTTGACTCCGCCCACTTTGGTGGAATTATTAAAAATGTGTCTGGGGGTGGAGCTAAGAGTTGACAGGAGACTTTGGGTGCATTGCCTCCAGTTCTGCTCAGTCCGTTTTAATCCATCTCTGGTCCATTTGTCTAGAACGTTCGGCTCTGGTGTGAACGCTAATCGATCTCTAAAAATCAAACTCTGGTCCTCAGATCTCAGCCTGGGTTCGGTTGAACTGAACTCTGGTGCGGCTCAAATGCATATGTGAACGTCAAGCGGACCAGAGACCGCTCCAAAAGCAGGAAGTGGACTAGCGCACAGGGCATTCTGGGTAAATACAAAAAAAGAACAAACCTGCTAGCCTAGCGCTAGCAGGAGAAATGGCTTCTGGTCTTTAGCCAAAGACTAAAGATAAATCCTCCAACTGCTGAATCTCCATTTTAGTTTCCATTTGATGAAGAAGGAAGTTGCGCTCAGAGGTTTTTGTGTGGTTTCCTTCAGTGGTTCTTGGTGCAGCGCCCCCACAGGCCAGGAGGGGAACAGGTTGGTCAAAGGGTCTGGAGGTTTAGATCATAATCATTTTCTTGGATGGATTTATTCCCTGAATAAATGAAATCATCACTTTAAAACTAACTTTTGTGTTTACTTAGGTTCTGTTTGTTTTGATAGTCTGTAACATTTAAATGTGACAAAATAACAAAATAAGAAATAAGTTGCTTTTAAAACCTTTAATGTGAACTTTTTCAATAAAAGAATTAAAATATACCAACTTTTGGACAATAACTGAGATGTGAGAGTCGTACCTGCTTCATACGTCGTGGCGTGGGCCGTCATACTCCAGGTGCTGGACCTCCGACCTTTGGTTACCATGACGGCGAACTCGTACATGGTGTTGGGTTTGAGTCCGGTGACGGTGTGGCTGAGAGCCGTGGTGTCTGCAGACTGAAAACACGGGTCGTTCAGAACCTTAACTCTGCTGAAAGTTTTAAAGAACCGAGTCTGAGGATCCAGAGGCTTCAGCCTTTAGAAACGTCAGCAGACGTTCAGAAAGTTTCCACCTGAGGATCTGATCGCCGGCGTTTCATCTTCATCGACGAGGCGCGAAGAAAATGCATCAATGACAAGATGTGAAGGAATGAAGAATATTGTTTTTATTATTTCCTCTGCTGCTTCCTGTGAAGGTGAACCAACTGCATCGATTTATTTTATTAGCTTCAGGTTTTATTCAACCTTTCTGAATATTGCAGTCAGGGTAGAGGTCAGAGGTCAAAAGAAGCGTGTTACATGAAAATGATTGGGTGAGTCGGGTTTCTGCAGTTATTAATAATCAGGTTTCATAGCAACTTTACCGAAAACAAACAAAAATGATTAAATGAGATTTAATGAAGAAATACAGAAAAAATGAAAAAACTAATTACCATCCAACCATCTGTTCATCCAACCGTCTATTCATCCATCCATCCGATCATTCCAACCGTCCGTTCATCCATCCATCTGTTCATCCAACCATCTGTTCATCCATCCATTCGTTCATCCAACCGTCTGTTCATCCATCCATCCATCCATCCAACCAACCATCTGTTCATCCAACCGTCTATTCATCCATCCATCCGTTCAACCATCCATCTGTTCATCCAATGTCTAGTAATCCATCCAACCATCAGTTATCTATCCATTCAATAATTCATCCATTCATCCAACCAACCATCCAACTGGGCCGATGTACGATGGCGGAGCCGCCTGTTATTAACGACTGAAATGTGTGTCCGGGTTGGTCATGTGATCTGTTTTTGGTCATGTGATCTGTTTTGGTCATGTGATCTGTTTTGGTCATGTGATCTGTTTTTGGTGATGCAGGCACCTGAAGCAAGTTTACCAGCGATATCAACATTAAATATAAAATCAGCCCAAACTTTCATATTGTAGCCTTACTAATAATTAACCTGTAATTCTTTCTTCCTAATAACCAGATTCTGTTTCCTTCAATAAATCTGTGGTGAAAGTGCAGCTAACCAAACCAGGTTCTGGCTTCACTGGGTCAAGCCGGTCCAGTCATCGGCTCTGTCGTCATGCCAACACAAAGTGTTTAAAGTACAGGAGGTTCTGCATGTGGAGTCGCCCATTGTTCAGAGGAAACATTAATCAGCTAATCTCAAAGCACAAGCAGCGTGAGCAATCAATCGTCCTGGAAACCGGAGCGGCGTTGGAGTGACTCTGAAACAACGTTAGCCAGAACTCACCTTGTACTTCCCGCTGGTCGAGACGCTGGACTTCCACTTGACGGAGTAGTACCGGACCTCCGACAACTTCTGGTTCTTGGTCATGGAGTTGTCGGCCCAGGAGACGC